>NW_006921777.1:5775186-5860638 GCF_000298275.1 Orycteropus afer afer | reverse complement strand
CTCGGAAGGAAGGTTGGGCAATCCTACTTCCGTAGTGATACTGCCTCGGAAACCCAAGGAGGGGTCGCTATGAGTCGGGTTTGACTCGACGGCAAATAACAACAACAACAACAACAGAGGCAGAAGAGAGTCTCTCTCACTGGTGGCTGAGAAAGATGCGCTGCTGAAACAGACGTGCTGCTGAAAGGTATGTGCTGCTGAGAGAGAGACGTGAGAGAAAAGCGCTGCTGAGAGAGACAGCCGACTGCTGAGAGAGACTGAGTGTGTTCCTGAACTTGAATTGTAGCCTGTTGCTTCACTAATAAACCCCATGATCTGTGAGTTCTGTGTGGCCACTGCAGTGAATTACTGAACCCAGCAGAGAGGTGGTGGGTGTCATGGGAGGAACAAGGTTACAAGGTTAGTAAGAGGATGGAGGGTGGCGGCATGTCTCACCTTGTAAGAACAGGCCTTGGGCTGCTGATGGTGATTATGTCTTCCTCTTGTGTAGTTAGAGGAGGTCAGAAGATGCTGTCCTGTGCCCCTTTAGCACCTTGCCTATCAGGAAGATAGAATCCTCTCAGCCACCCTTACATCTGAGACTCCTCCATTTCATATCTGCTGCTTTCCATATTTCTAGTTCACAAGCACTCTTTGACTTTCATCCCTATTCTATATATAAACTTTTGTGCAATGAGTTTGAAATAAGAATATTGATTTTATATGTCAAGCTAAATGCATACAAGGAAGAAGGTACCCTGATTATGACACTAGCATAGTCATGAATCTGTGAGGTTTAGCAGGAGTATGGACAAATGACAAACCCCGCGAAAGCTGCTCTGTAGACCCATTTGACACAATCATTTGGTTCAACTGGATATTGTTTTTTGAAGCTACATTGATATCAAAGTGTTTTCCCAGGCTCTCAGAATACCCGGGTCAAGAATGCTGGCAATCTGCTGTCGGAGAGAGAGGCTGTCAGCATTACCCCCTATCAAGCCCTCCCAGTCATCACTTGCATAAGAACAAGCAGGCAACCCACAGCCTTGTGACAAGTGCTGTGACTCCGGGCGGGAGCCAAGTGCTATGAATGAAACCCCGTAAAATGTCACTTTATGTAAGAGGAAATACTGGAGTCACCGGGCGCATACATAATTTTTAATTCAAAACTGTATTACTGGAAGCTAGAGTGTACATACTTACTGGAGAGCCTGCTACTTTTTCTCCCCAATTAAATTTAGGTGTGAGTTCTGAAATCTTCTTCAAGTTGAACTCTTAAATCAAAGGCGCCCATGGGGGAATATTATGTTGTTGTTGTTGTTATGTGCTGTTGAGTCAGCCCTGACTCATAGCGACCCCTCCTTGGGTTTCCGAGGCAGTATCACTACGGAAGTAGGATTGCCCAACCTTCCTTCCGAGGAGTGGCTGGTGGGTTTGAACCGCCAGCCGTCTGGTTAGCAGTCAAGTGCTTTAGCCACTATGCTACCAGAGCTACAGCATATTTAATCTCCGAGGTGGGTAGTAAGGAGCCCTTGAAGTGCAGTAGTTAAGTGCTCAGCTGTTAAGCAAAAGGTTGGAGTTTGAACCCACTAGCCACTCCATGGGAGAAAGATGTGGCAGTCTGCTTCCATAAAGGTTAAAGTCTTGGAAACCCTATGAAGCAGTCCTATCCTGTCCCATATGGTCACTGTGAGTCAGGATGGACTTGACAGCAGTGGGTTTTTGAACAGAAGTGAGGTGAGTCATAATCTATTTATGATTGAATGTTGGTCTATGTGAATTACATTTATCAGATTTCTTAGAACAACAAGTTTCACCATGCTACCTACACAGATCTCATGGATCTCTGTAGATCCATTATCTTCAATCGATCTTTTTCAGGAAGCATTTCTCCTGACACCTACCCACAGAGGCTAGGAAAGCCGGTCAACAACCTCCTCAAGGAACTGTATAAACATTCAAATCACTTCAACATTTTTCAGCTCCACAGATAATTTCAAGGCCTTGGTGGTGACTAGCAATGCTGGAAACATTCCATGAATATTTTAAGAGTCATAAGACAAAATAAATTCCAAAGAGCTATTTAACCCAGGTCCTATGTAAATGATTTTTAATCCATTTTGAAGAAGATATTCTAATATCCACATTTTAAAATGTCTATTTCAAAATATGTATTTTTTTTTCTTATGAATTGCCTTTTGTTTGAGGTTTCTGTTAATCCATGTGGATAAGATTTAGAAAGACATGACTCACTTTAAAAGAAAAAAAAAAACTAAAATTAAACGTTATGTTTTCAATATCTTGAAAATGCCTTTAAAAGATTTTAAATAATTAAAATAAGTTATGATTGGTTTTAGAAGACATTGGATGCTTCAAGTGATTATTTGCAAGAATAACAATGTCCTGAATTTACATAAATTGTGATCCAAGCCTAGCAAAGTGACCATACAGTGAAAAGAATATTAAGAATCAAGGGAACTGGGTTTGGGTCCTAATCCTGTCTTTGACTCTAACTGGCTGTGTGACCTTGGGCAGATCACTGTACCCTCCAAGTTTCATTTCCTTCCTCTGTAAAAGGAGGAAGGAGGAATGAGACTGTGTATAAATTTTTGAAATTCTATGATCAGCTCTCTTTCAAACTCACCATGTGTATAGGTATATTATTGACCTGAAGTTTTACCAGGAACATTTGTTCAAAGAATTTCTACACACCAAAGACCACCAGCTGGTAAGAGAACTATGAAATTTAGTTCTTCAGTAGCTACTTGGCACTTTTTATAGGCATCTGGAATTTAATTTGAATCTCTGGCAACAACTACAATTATTCTATAGTGAATCAAAAGGAACTGTGGTAGCAAAACATGGCTGCCAACCAAACGGTCAGTGTTTGGAACCCACCAGACATTCCACAGAAAGATGTGGCAGGATAGACATGGCAGTCTGCTTCTGTAAAGATCATCCCTTAAAAACCCTAGCAACAGTTCTACTCTGTCTTATAGGGTTGCTATATGAGTTGGAATCAACATCAGTGGGTTTGTTTTTTGTTTGTCTGTTTTTCATAATGAATCAGTGTGTTGTGGCAAAGATCAAATTCATTCTCATACCTGCAATAAAAACTCATATACTAATATCTACCTTGGAAGTCTCCTTTGCTGTCAGAAACTAAAAGGGTAAGTCACAAGATTGTTCTCTCACTGAAACCAGAGCCGTTCCTTCCAGTGCCAGTGATGAAACACTGGCAACAGGATATTACAAAGGAACCTGGCACCACCACACACCACCGCTTTGTAATAGGTGTTCAGATGGGGCAGGACTCACCCTCAGAGCAAGATACTCCAAGCTCTGGGGAAGCCAGCTTTGCCCAAATCCTTTGGATGTCAGGCTCCACACCAAAAAGCTGACCAACCCACCTCCATCGGCCACTAGCCAGAAACTGAATATACACCTATACATGTATATGTACATATATATATGTTTATTTGGAAAGATATTAAAGACAGGTATATATTTACTAACTATAGCCAAGATTTGTAGAAATGAACATTTTTTTAGCAGCTAAAAACTAGAAAGACAATACGTCTAAAATGGTTACCAGTTTGGCTCTTTTGACTGTGATTACAGGCAGTGCTCAGGTTACAAACATCTACCTTACATATAATCTGTGCTAACAAACCAAACCCCACCCTCTACATAGCATATTATATTAAAAAATGGAGGTACACACAATAGTTGGTAATAACAAACAGCAACTACTTTGCTATTCACATCGAAATATTATCATTATTATTACTGCATCATTATGTGAAGGATGTTTGACTGTATCTAGAAGTGTTTCCTTAATGTGTTTAATGCATAGAAAGGTACACTATATATTATATACTAAGACAAACATTTGACTAACTGATGTTATATACAAATACAAAAACAGGTATCTGTTTTGACTTACATACAAATTTAACTTAAAGATAGACTTAGGAACAGAACTCTTCGTAATCTGGGGACTCCCTGTAATCACAAAGCCAGTCTGCTCTTTTGAGGTGATGAGTCAGTCTTCACAGGGTAAGCCGCCCTACTCAGTAGAATGTGCTATGGCAAAGTTCAAAATACTTGCAAAATAGCAGTATGAGTTGTCGGCTTCAGGGGAAAGCCAACGGAGGACAGTTATGACATAATTAAAACTTTGAAACTCCCCAAGAGTCATTTCCTGTCTCTTTCTGTACAGTAGTTGAACACTCACTTATCAGTGGCTTCAGAAGCACAGGATGTCTGGCTTTAAAAGACTGTGGCTTGTTTTGCTCACTCTATTATAAATGGATTTGGCAGGGTTTGCAAATATGCAATATAACCACATAGGCTGTTTTCTCAAGTTTTCATTTCCGGAGTCTAACTAAACATCAAATATCCTAGGTGAATGTCCCGGTAGGAAGCAAGCCACTCCCACATCCACCCTACCTCAGAAGCAGTTAATTCTGGCTCTGTAGTGCAAGTGATTTGCAATTGGCTGCTAACATAAAGGTTGCTGGTTCAAACCCATCCAGCACCTTTGCAAAATTAGGCCTGACAAACTGTTTCCATAAAGATTAAAGCCAAGAAAACCCATCCCATGGAGCAGTTTTACTCTGTACACACAGGATTGCCATGAATCAGAATCAACTCAATGGTAATAATAGGGTTTTGGGGGATTTTTGTTGTTTTGGGGTTTTTTTTTTTGGTATCAAGAGGTAACAAAGTAAATCTCTCTGTCCTCAGGTCTTAACAAATCTTTTAAGATAAAATTAGATTCAGAACAGCCCTCAAATCAATACAACCTAGCTACATCAACAGTCTACCCACAGTCATCTAAATTTCCAAAGGCCTCTGGCCCCCACCCGTACCATCTTCGAAAATCAGACCTACTTTCTAGGCAAATAGGCCAACGCTCTAAAACACTCACATCATGACATTCACTTGATGATGGCCTTTGTGGGTGAGGGATTTCAACAAGTCTTTGCGAAAGAAACAAAGCAAGGAAAAACACCTAGGCCAATGGATTCATATGGTCAGTGAGCTCATTATTCAGGTTGTCCTCAGTTAATAATTCTGGACAGTTGCAATATTGTGTTCATATGATTCCTTCTACTTCAACCTAAATATAAATTTGGCTCAAATTCTACAAAAAAAAAAACAAAAAAAAAACTAGGAATTACTTGATGTTATTTTTCTAGTTCAGTGACATCCTATTTCTTAACTCTCAATTATTTGTATTGGAATACACCTATGTGCATGGATATATAATTCCCCCTTAAAAATGGTATCCAGATAAAAACAGTGTTTTCATTAACATAATGCTTTACTGTAATAAAGTGGGTAATTGTTGGCACTGAGACTTGACTTCATGTAGATTTCACTGCCACTTCATATTATGCCCATAATAGCTTCTAAAGGGCAGGTTATTATTTCCACTTACAAATGAGCAGACTAAGGGTCCAAGAGATTAAGCGAGCTGTCTAAAGTCTCAAGACTAAGCACAGTCAGAACTAGAATCCAAGTCAGTGTTTTCTTTCAATATGATGTATAAAGGAAGATATTTACTGCACTATTATTGATAATGGCATAAAGACAGAACAAACTCACTAGGATGACAATAGGCAAATGAGTGAACTAACACATCAATGAGATACTATGTTCTCATTAAAATTATGAATTTAAATAATAATGATGATGATGATCCAAACCCAAAAAACCAAACCTGTGGCTGTGTAGTTGATTTCGACTCATAGTGACGCTAAAGGACAAAGCAGAACTGCCCCGTAGGGTTTCCAAGGCTGTAAATCTTTACAGAAGCAGACTGTCACATCTTTCTCCCATGGGGGGTTTCTCCCATCTGCAGCTGATAGGTTCGAACCACCAACCATTAGGTTAGCAGCCAAGTGCTTTAACCACTGCACCACCACGGTTCCCTGATGATAATGATAGCCACAATTTATTGAATGCTTACTTTGTGACAGGAACAGCAACAGACCTTTATGTGTGTGAACCATCTAATTTTAGTTTCAAAACTCCATGAGACAAGTATAATTATTACTGTACTTTATATATACATGAGAAAACTGAAGCTAAAAAAAAATTGAACCACTTCCCAAGGTTAATAAGAACAAGACTTGGTCCATCTGACTCTAAAGCAGGGTTTTCCACCTCAACACTAATGCCGTTTTGAGCATTATAATTCTTTGTTGTGGGGAGGCAATCCCAGGCACCGTAGGAAGAGGATGTTTAGCTCTACCACCAGTTGTGAAAACCAAAATTATCCCCAGCCAAATGTCCCCTGAGAAACAAAATCACTCCAGTTGGAGAACTACTACTCTAAAGCCTAAGGAGCCCTGGTTACACAAAGGTTAAACACTCTGCTGCTAACCAAAGAGTTGGTGGTTTGAACCCACTAGCCTTTCTACTCCATGGGAGACAAGGCCTGGCAATCTGCTCCTGTAAAGAAAACCCTATTGGTCAGTTCTACTCTGTTGCTATGAGATGGAATTGACTTGATACCATACAACAAGAAGCCTAAAAGCCTAGGCTTAACCATTATGCTATATAGCCTTTTCCCCACCCACCAGCCTTCCTACAGAAACATGGACCTGAGAGTATATATACACCTACAGACAGATACAGTCATAGATAGATTCCCTGAGAAACAGATTCTGAGGTTCTCAGATTTGACTACAAGAAGTTTTAGGGCAAGGGGTGTGTTTTGGGGAAGCACAATTATGAGGAAGCAAAGGAAACAGAATTGGGCAGAGGGAGAATTGAACTTCAAAACCAAGTCATTTTTGAAAAAGGCCTCAGCCAATTCTAAAAGAAGTTCTGGAGCTGAGATGGCCTTTTAGAGTTGTCTGTCTTGAGACTATGGAACCTGGCCTTTACCCAACCCCAAAGACCAATCATTAGATGTGGGCTGCCCTCAATGAGGGGATGTGTCCGAGGGCAAAGTGGATCTCCTTAAAGACAGGGCTGAGGGCAATTTCTGGAAAGGACTGCTGAGAACATGACTGTCACCAAGATGCCCTACATGGTGACTATATGTGTCTTCTGTCCTGAACGGCCAATCCAGGTGGAACCCATACAGACCCATATACGAGTATTTCAGTTAATTGTAACTAACTTCAAATACATAAGCATGTGGACCAAGACTGATAGGTAATAAGCAAAATGAAAGCAGTTACTGAGATGGTAGTTATTACAAACAATGTTTTTTTTTACCTTTTTTCAAAGTTAAATTTGCAGATGTTGCCATCATACTGTTATTACCATTTTTTTTAAAAAAAAAAAAGGTGTTGAGACTTTAGAAAATAAAAATCATAGCTTCAAAATACCACATATTATATATTCATGTGGCTATAGTGATTTCCAAGCCCCTTTTGTCAACCCTAAAATATAGGGAGCTCCTTTCTTCATAGTATCAGAAACTATTCTAAGCTGTTTTACTTGTACTAACTTATTGCTTCTTCCCAATAACCCTAAGGTTATTTTTTTTCTATTTTACAGAGAAGGAAATTGAGTTGCCAAGACCTACACAGTTAGCAAGAGGTGGAAGTGGGGCTTGAATCTACCCACCCTGTTTTATACCTACTTCATACATGTATTTCATGTATGTACTCCCAATGACAGTAATATGTCTTCCCCGATTCCATTTCTCTTTAAAAAGAAGTAGTAAAGCACTCCATGTAAGACTATCCTAAGAAATGTGCCTTCAAATTCCCCATTTATATACATTTTAATGTCTTGAGATTTAAAGGTTTTTAGATGCCAATGGAGATCGTAAGAGTAAAGTTGTGCTTTGTCAAAGAATCAAGTCCCTCTTAGGTCTTTACACAAAACGGGGAGCTTTATAGATAATCTGTTTAAAATGTGAAATGTGATTGTGAGTCAAGTCCTCACTTTCCCAAGAAACCTAGGTGGACTAGAATCTCTCTCTGGGACCCAAAAGGGAACTTGCCTTTAAGTTAATTCACTAGGGATCAGTTCTCATCCTCTGGGCACTACAGAAAGTACAACTCAAATTTATTAGCATTCTGAAACCTAATTATTTCACTAAAAGATCTGAATGAATTTCTATCATCTTCAAAATTCCTACGTGATTTTTTTTTTAAAAAAATTGAATATCTAATCTCACAAATGGTCTTTTCTTCCCAGAATGGTCACTGCCTTAATAACAGCCAAGCCCTTTTTCCCATAGGAATGCCAATGTATGTGTCAGGTAAACAAGTCCTTTAAAAGGCCCAAGATCCTCTCAATAGATACTTTATTTGAAATGGAATGCATTTTGAAAACATGAAAAATAAATCACATCTCTCCAAAATAAAATGGCATATTTATACAAATTATGACCACACTATTAATTTCACAAATATGATATTCTGTAAAAAGTATTTGGTACACAATGGTACTTCCTTTTCAGAAACTGGCATTTGCATATTCTGAAACTTTAAAAAGAAGGCTCACTGTAGAATATAACAGACAGTGATTTTATCTTTCACCTCAAAATAAATACTGTTATCTTGAAGGACCACCTATTGTTAAAACCTGCTTGCCACTGTCCAGCCGATTGCCATCACACTGGTTTGTGGGCACTGAATAGCAGTCTCCACCAGCTTTTTAAAATGCAGACACTTCTAATGACCCAGAACCCTTCTGCTTCCTTCAATAGACATTAATGCTCTTTCTAAGAACACTTTGTTGGATCCTGTGCTCCCTTTTGACAGATACCCTAACAACAAAGTTACAGGCCACTCCATCACCCAATCTTATGTAAATCTGAAGGTCATAAAGTCTCCTTTCAAATTGTCAAGAATTTAATTTACAGAGTAGTTCCTAAAATTCCATTCAACACACTTCTACAATTATTACATCTTAGGTTGCTTTATATGTGTATTTCTCTTGAGTCACTGATGAATTAAAAACCAAGTTCTGTAACTTCCAGATTTAAAATTTATTCTACAGAGTATCTTATTGGTAAAGCAAAAACCAATTAGTTTGACATTTACAGAAAAAGAAAAAGAAAAAAAAAAAACCAGAATGTTCACAGGCTTATCCTCGTCTCACAAAGCTCCAGTTGTACAGCTCCAGGCTTCCCAAAACCCTTGGACCCCTCTTCTAAGCCTGCTACTGAAGGTGGTATTGTAAACACCAGGAGCTGAGCTAAAACCAAGCTACTTTCCCTGGGGACAGAAAGCAAGGGATGTGTTTAAACTCACACACTGGCAGCAATTAATGTCAGATTTAAAATTGGGGCTTTTTAAGAGAAAGAGAGAGTGTTTGTTATATGACAGTAGAGAAGAGCTAAAAACAGGCTTTTCACCTTCAGCCTGTCATCATAAGGATGTTCACAAGTGAGGGAAACTCCTTTAATGGATGTGTAAGGGGTATTTTTCTCCTCACTGGAAAAATATGTGAAGTGAAATGATAAAGCTGTCTTGATTTCTACATGATGAGAGAATCCTGACTTGTTCTCTGAGAAAAAAAAAAATGTGCCTTTTGAAAGAGTCATTACTAGGAGACGCGGTGGGGCAGTGGTTAAGCACTCAGTTGCTAATCAAAAGGTCGGCAGTTCAAACCAGGACTTTGAACTGGTTCAATATGGTTCAAACCTCTGCTGAGAATTTGCATTTCCACCTCAAACCCCAAACCAAATCCACTACCATTGAGTCAATTCTGACTCATAGCAACTCTATAGGACAGACTAGAACTGCCCTGCAGAGTTTCCAAGACTATAAATCTTTGCGGAAGCCAACTGCCTCATCTTTCTCCCACAGGGTAGCATGGTTGGTGGCTTGGAATCGACAATCTTTAGATCAGCAGCAGAATGCTTTAACCACTGCGCCACCAGATACCCCTTATTTCTACTTCAGATTTATTGAATCCAAACCTACATTTTAACATGGTCCCCGGGTGATTCTTACAGATCCCCAGGTGAGTCTTACGTATACATATTGCACGAAATGTGGCTTCCATAGATCACAGCCTTAGAAACTCTATATGGTGGCTTTGAGGTGGAAATGACTCAACTCCACAGCAGCAATGAGTTTAAAACATTTACTCTCAGACCTCAGCACTCCTTGTAGGGCTGATGCAAATCTACATGGATTTCTATTAGAAGATAGTAGGTTTAAGGAGCCTCATCAAAAGCCTGTCTTAATATCAGTTGTACTCAGAGGACATGAGAGCAAGTAAAGGAAGCACTGAATGAAGCAAGAGAAACCACCTGCTGGACACTGGAGAATTACAGTTTTACCTTCTTTCAGTCATCCATCCAACAGTTACTGAGATCTCTCTCCTGGAGGCTCGGTGCCAACACAAGTTCCAGAACAAAAGTTCAGTTTCCAGATAGGACATTCCCTTTAATTTTGCAACTTTTTACATTTTATGTTTATTTAAAGGATGGGTTTTCTATTGAAACCCATTGTGTTCTTCCCTTTCTTGGGCTGAAAGAAATATTTTTACCTTTTTCCCTGAAGATGATTTGTCAGGCCTCATAATACCCTAAAAGCAAACAATGCAACCATTGCTGTGGAGTCGGATCTGACTCATAGCAATCCCTCCTTGGGTTTCCAAGGCGGTAATCACCATCACTATGGAAGTAGATTGCCCAACCTTCCTTCTCGGGAGTGGCTGGTGGGTGGGTTTGAACTGCCAGCCTTCTGGTTAGCAGTCAAATGCCTTAGGCACTACACCACCAGCTCTCCCTAACTAGGTGGTTTTATTAGGCAGCTATCATAATTACCTTGCAGATAGAATAGAGGCACTGAGAGAGGAATTGATTTGCATTTCGTGTTTTGTTAAGCATGCTCGCTTTTTGGTGCTCTGGAAAAAAATTATTAAATCATAATCATCATAAAATGTCAAACAGTAAAAACCATCCTACTCCCTTCCTTTCAAATTTCAGATCTTACAATTAATAACAGGGGTTCAGGGCCACAAAGAAGGTCATTCAACATAAATATCACAGACTACCAAGGAGCAGGTGCTGAGGAGAGATAAGACAAGGAACTAGGACTCTGGGTCCCATTAAGAACTATGCTCCTGAGGGAAAAAATTATGTCAGCAGCTAAGAGGGAGACTGGGTATATATGTGTATATAGAGACAATGAGACCACCTAGCCCTATTTGTAAGCCAACATACAAACACCTTTTTAAGAACCTACACAAATTTTAACTTAAAAGTATTTGGTATGGGTTTTGCCTTTTTTTTTTCTTTTTCTTTAAGAACAGGAATTTAGAAAGAAAAACTTCATTTGGACAAAAACTATGGCTTAATTGGGATTATTATGATCTTGTATTACAACTATAGTACTCTGCATGGGGCACTCCCCAAAAAGAACAGCAGTAGTTGTAAGGAAACTGATCCAAACCTGGCTTAAGAAATCTCCTTTAGATTTGGCTCTGCAAGCAGTTCATCATATACATATATGAAATGAGTGTTAAAGTCTTGCAGAGTATCTTCACAACCTACAACCTAAACAGCCACTAAACATGGAAGTCTACTTAAGGTTTGTTTGCCATTTTCTTGAATGTTGGTTTTCCCTTAAACTTTTTGGATAAGAGTTACAATCTCAAAATTTCATCATTTAAATATTGCACTAAAAAACAATTTGATCTTGGAATTCTTTTCCCCATGGAAGGAGAATAAAAGTATCTCTAGAATGCCATTCTATTTTCATTGCTCAACTATATAACTTAACAGTGACCTAATAGTGATCATTCCAATGTGAATGCTAGAAAAATCCTGACCAAGACTGTGTGAAAAAGATAATGGAAAACACAGAGACCCTTTCATAAAACCACACAGATAGGAAGCGGTTTTCAGCCCCAAGAGGCTTTGGTATCATCTATGGCTCTTTTTAAATGTAAGCTGCATCTGCCCTTGTGGATTTTGACCATCCTTTTAACACAGAAGAGGGTTTGTTTTACCTTTAAAAGCACATCCTCTTTTTATTCCCCAAGATTTCTGAGTAAGTGGCTACAAAAACAAGACTGGGGCTGTTTTCTAACTGAAAACCAAGTGTTTATCTAGGCCTTCCTTTTTTAATTTCTGAGTTTTGCTAACCTAACAACAAAACACATAACCCTCAAATTTCTCATAGTTCATAAAAAGCAAAACCATAGGTTTTTCTGATCCACATTATTTTCAGTACGAAAACAAAAGCTATGACTCCTATTGCTTTGAAATATTTACAAACTCTATTTTAAACTATGAGATTCTTCAGTGTGCTTCTAGAACAAAGTAAAAGGATCAAAAAATGTGATTCAAGTCAAGTAGGCAAAGCTCTTGCTCTTGGAGAAGGGTAGTCTACAGCCTGGATGAGATACATATGTTTTCTCAAATAAACTGAATGATTCTGTTTTTCCCCCACTCTTTTTTTTTAAATAAAATATCTAATGTATTTACACTCATAAATCACAAAGAACTGTTCTATTAAACCTCTCACACACAGAAGATATAAGCAAGGATTTTCCTACAGTAGACCCGGCTCTATCATATTCAAGATCTGATTCTACTATCAGTCAGGTTATGTTTTAAATGGCATTTTGAAACCAGATATCATTACTACTGATATCCTTTTAGAAAAGCAATTTCTTGAGCATTAGATTTTTGTAATTACACAATTCCAAACCTTTAGCTTCTTTAAATTTCTATTGTACATAAAACATGGCTTAAGAAAAAAAAAAAACTCAAAATAAAAGTCATAACACGGAATTTAATTTCAACCACCTGACATAATAAGGAAAGTGTCAGACCTTCTGAAAATATCCTACTCGGAATAATGAATGGATTCTTAATATTTTTCTCTCCACCACCCTTTTCTTTTTTTCTTTTCCAAGATTAGGACTTACTAGGGAATAGGTTTTTTTGAACATAAAGTTTCTTTCTTGGGAAATGGTCTACATTCAGAAATGTCTTAGAACAAGCATTTTTTTAAAAAACTAATAAATAATCATAAATCAAAATACATTAAAATAAAATTACAGTACATCATCGCCCTAGAAGGTCCACTGTACTAGAAGATCCTTTCAAAGGTTCATAAATAAAGTCTTGACTCGAAATTGTTTCCTGCATCGTGAAGAGTGTGCAGAAAACTAAGGAGATCGCGCAAGTTATCAGTTGGATGATGTCCAAACTACTTGATCTGGTGGGGGGGCGGGGAGACTGTTTTGTTTTCGATTCAAGTGAAGACAATAGAACTGTGCTCGTCCCACTTCCTCAAGTCCTCAAAACCTGGAAAGAAACGACACGGTATGAAGTAGGACTCAGAATCTTCCCAGACTCAGTTCTATTTTGGACCAGACCTGTAGACCAAGTGCACTCAGAAAGACAGCGGGGACGCTCCTTCGAGTTTCCCAGACGCAGTCAAGCAGGGCTCGTGACACCGAGAGAACCAGCGGCGTCGCTGAGATGAGCACCACCCAACTAACAAGGGTTAGGGTCCCCGGGGAGGCGGTCAGGGATGCCTTGCTGCCCCTCCCAGTCCCACCTTCCCCTCTCTCTGCCTGGCTTCTCCTGGCTTCAGCTTGCTTCCCTTCTTTCTACTTTCCCAAAAAGTTGAATTTTTTTTTTCCTTCCTTTTTCCACCCACAAACTAAACTCGTGGATAGGTTCCCTACCCATCCCCACACTCCGGCGACCCATTCCTCGGTATTCCGAGTCCCGACACCCGATGGCCCGCGTCGCCCCGCACTTACCTTGTCTGGCCGGAGTACTGCCCCCTTCAGGCAGAGTTGGAGGTGCTGCGAAGAAGCCGGTGGCTGTGCGACTGCAAGTGCGGCTGCTGGTGAGGGTGAGGTTGTGGGTGCGGGTGTGGGTGCGGGTGCGGGTGCGAATGCGGGTGCGGGTGCGGGTGCAGCTGCTGGGGCTGCGGCTGGGGCTGCGGCTGCGGCTGGGGCTGCGGCTGGGGCTGGGGCTGGGGCTGGGGCTGCGGCTGCCGCGCCTGCTGCTGAACCAGGTGCTGCTGCTTCTGCCGCGTGGACTTGACGGCCAGGATGGCCTGGCGGTTTTTGTACTGCACCATCTGCAGCGTGATCTCGGCGTTCCAGCCCTGGTCCTGCGGGCACCGAAAGTCGATCTCCTTGCCCTCGGCCATCACCACAGTGAAGTACATGTACTTCCCCTTGCGCTCCACGCAATCCACTGTTTTCATGTTGGAAAAGTGCAATTCCTTGAGCTTCACCGGAGGCTCGAGGCCGGCGACAGCGGGACCGCCGGGTTGTGACGGCTCGGCCGGCCCCTGCCCCTGTCCGGGCTGTTGCTGGTGTTGCAGCTGCTTGGGTGGGATGAGCAGCAGTCCCTCCTCAGTGAGGATGCAACACTTCTTCTTCCAGAGCTGCAACAACCCGTCGCTGCGCTTCTCCAGCACGCCCTCCTTCACCGCCTTGCAGCCGCTGCTTTCCAGCATCCTCCTGGCATAAGGGGGGCCGCCACTCGGCTCGGCCTCTCCACTTCCAGCCGCCCGGGCCGGGGGCAAAAGCAGCAGTCGCGCGCCGTCCTCGCCCCAGCGGCTGCCGCGGCCGCCCGCCCGGAGCGCGCAGAAGAGGCTGACTCGCAGTAGGCAGAACGGCGGCGACGGCTCCCGGTCCCGACAGAGGGGAAGCCGCGTCCTGATGCGCCACAAGGTCCCGGAGCTGCGAGCCGCCGGGCCTCTGCCGTCCTCTTGCGAGCGCTCACTGAAGGGCACTGGCCCTGCTCCCCCGCGGTGCTTTTGAATGGGCCATCTTCCCCACCCCCGAGTGACACCCAGCGGAAAAGGCGGCTCCTGGCGCCCGCAGCGCGAGGGAAAGCCCGGCTCTGAAAGGCGCTCGGCCGCCGGCACACGCCTCATTAACTTGGGGCCTTTCCAAAGCCGGCCGCGTCCACGCCCCCCGCGTCCCTCGCTCCGCCTCCCACCGCCCACTCGCTTCCGCACCCCTTCCTCGGGAAGGCTGCCGGGACCAGAGCCGCGGAAACTCCTGTTCTCCGACCCGGGCCACGGTCAGCTGCCTGGCGACGAATCCTGACGCCCAGAGGACGCTGAGGGGCCATCACCACCGTCCCGCCTCTCGCTGGCCCGCGGGGGCTCGCTGCTAACTGCCTCAGAGAGTGAGGCTGGGGCTGCGAGGGCGGGAACCGCTGCGGGACTGCGGGCACGCGAAGCGGCAGCTCGCGCCGCAACCAGCCGTTGGGATCACCGCGGGACTCCGATATCCCGCCCAGCCTATGTCCAGGCCTCAGCCAGTGGGGAGCTGGGGATGAGACTCGAAAGCCGCGGAATTCCGCGGAAGTGTGCTGCCCGCCCCGGGACGCCTACGTAAATACCAGTGCACAAAAGGCCGAGGACACCAAGTCTGTACACTGCACATTCGCTCATGGTCATTAACTAGCTCTTCTAGGAGCAAAGACAAGGCAATTGTTAAAGCAACAGCGCTCCCGCCTGTCCCGTTAGGAAAGGGTAGGGGTAAAGGAGTCTCGCCTTCCTTTTCTCCACCCAGGATCGCAAGCCCTCATTAATCTTCCAAACCCCGGACACACACCTTCTTGACTCAACTGTCCAGCCTGCAACATCTGAACATTTAACTCAATTTTCTAATTACAAACCGAGGGAACGTCCAGTGCTGAGAACCCCCGGCACTTCAACACACAGTGTAGCCCTCCAAATGCCAGGTCTCTGCCTCCGCGGCTCCAACTCTTTGCAAATGCCTAAGTGGTGAGGTCTGTTTTAGAATCTCATTTATCTATGATCTCGGGAAGTTAATACCGTACTTGGTTCTGGTTCTCTCCTCTTTCTTTTAAACAGAATTTCTATAGAAGCTGCTACCAAGGAGGTTAAGGCAGAATAATGAGCATAAATTGAGGGTGAGGAAACTTCCTCATAAACTGGGAAGACCAACTAGAGAGAAATAGAATCACAAAAAAAATTATCCAGGACTGTACACCTCAAAGTTGGGCAAGTTAAGAGGAGAGGCTGTTTGCTGCTTGTACACGAGGAGGAAGAGGGGGCAGCTCAGCTCACGTTCTAGTTTTCTATGGCTGAACAAAGAAGCAAAGAGCAAGAGATGAGCTTGGAGAGGTTTGCAAAAGTCAAATTCCAAAAGACCTGTGCGTCATACTAAGAAATAAGAACTTAATCCTGAAGGTAACAGAGAACAAAGGGTAGCTTTGAAACATGGGAGAGTCTGAATCTTACTCTAAAGAACAATGTCTTAGCAAATGGGAAATTCCCTCACAATCCTTAGTCCCACTGAATTGCATTTGGTGATATGCTGAGGATCTTCACATTGTTAATGCATAAGCAGTTTATTCAGAAGAAAATCAAGAATTATGTAAATATTTCTAGTAAAATTACATTTTAAAATTACTAATAGTTCTGTTACCAATGACAAACACTACACCTAACATCTATTAATCTGCCTTTGTAGGACAAGTGAGCATTCCAGAGAATTTCTACATGACCAGCTGTTCATCAGTTAAACAGAATGTCATCCTTGCTCATTTAGAAAGGGCACTTTAAATGTGTAATTCAGAGTCTCTGAAGGCAGGTGTAGATGAGGAAAACATTTCCTATGGAACAACACAAACTTGAGTAGATGAAAAATGAGCTGTAATCTTGAAGCTCCTTGTTTCTTAGGAGGAACTCCTTTATGTTTGGTGTTACCTAAACTGGTTTATCAGTATGCAATCAATGCATTCTATTAACCTGAATTCTTTCAAATTGTCCAAACAAGACGCACAATTTTCAAAAGCATCTATTCCATTTTAACTAGAAACTAAAATACATAATTTCCAGTTGGGTATTTCACAACAATTTAGTAATTTTGTGAGTAGCCCAATGTGCCCTCTGATCATGGTGCACTTGTTAGTGGAAATCTTAGTAGGTAGAAATCTCATAGACTAGTGATAACTAATTTGTTATTTTAACAGTAACCACCAACTCACTAAAGTGGTCACATTTGCCATTTTTTTGCAACAATGAAATAGACTGACAGGAAATCCATTGTAAGGAAATAAATATTCCTTAAAAAAAAAAAAAAGTGCAAGGCAGCATTTTGGTGTAGGTATAATGAAAACCTACAAATGTTTAGGAAACTAAAACAATCATTGTTTCGGTGAATTAGAAATGGCTAATTCAAATTGCATTTTCTGGCTGTCAGCATCAAAGTTGTACTTGCACTATCAGCAGCATCCAACACAATTTATCTTTCTTTCCTCTTTGACAAGTTCTTCATTGGCTTCTAGAACATCAGTTTTCCTTCTACCTCATTGGTCACTCTTTCAGTCTCCTCTACAAGTTCCTCCTCTTCTCCCATCCTTTTGATGTTGGAGTGCACCAGTTTTCAGTCCTTGGTCCTCTTTATATACATTCACTCCTTGGTGATCTCATGCAGTCAATACCATCACTTTCAATGCCATCTATAGGCCCAAAACTTCCAAATTCATGTTTCCAACTTGTATCTAACTGCTTATTGTCAAAGAATAAAACAAAGGCCATCAAAGTTTAATAATTAAATGGCAGGCAAGGGCACACATACTACTGATGACATTCACTGAGTAATTCACCTGAGAAAACTGTCTTGAGGCTATTTTAAATCCTAGAAAGTGAGATTCAGAGCTTCTGTTCTATGAATAAGATGGAGGTGTCTGTCCATAGGATATACACAATTCACAAGTCCCATTGCTCACCGGATGGAACTGATTGATTGATCCAATAGGCTCTGAAGTACCAGATCATTTAAAGCTCATGGTTCTTGAAGAGCTTTAGCTGGTTAGAACAGTTATATTTCAACTACAACCTTCGCAACGGAAACTGCCTTCAGCTTTGATATATCTCAACCCTGTGCTACTGTACATTGAACAGTTTCCATTTACTTCTCTACAGTACTAATTTGACGTCTAATAAAGAACTCGGGAGCCCTGGTAGCATAGTGCCTAAAGCACTTGACTGCTAATCAGAAGGCTGGCTGTTCAAACCCACCAGCCACTCCTCGGAAGGAAGATGGGACAATCTACTTCCTTAGTGATACTGCCTCAGCAACCCAAGAAGAGGTCGCTATGAGTCGGTTCAATAGACAACTCAAAACATATGAGCACCCAAACTAAATTCTTGTTCTCCAACCTTCACCCTAACCTGCTCGACCTGAAGCCTCTTCCCTTCTCTATGGATGAGAATTCCATTTGTACTGTTGCTCAGGCCACAAACCATGAAGTACGGTTCTTAAACAGGCCAATGGCAACCTTTATCCAGGGCCCTGCGCTTTAGAGGCAACTTGTACTTTATAGGAGCAAAGTTGGCATGCCCAACTGGACCCTCATAGACCTCATTTTAGAGTATAGTCCAGGTCAGGTTCCAATCCCCTGCCAAAATGGCCTCCAGACTCTTTACAGGGCCTCCTGCCCATGAACTACTCCAGGGAACATACTGTGCCACCAGTATATGCATGGGTCTGTAGGGAGAACGAACAGTCTGAATATACGTGATGGGGTATGCAGGGGGGGGGGGGCTTGCTGTACTATTCAGAGTCATGGTAGGAAGAGAAGAAAGGTGGGCCATGAGCTGAGGACCAGCTCTACCCACAAGCTGTGTTACGGCACTAGAGTCAAGAGAATCTGACATTCAAACCTGGCCTTTCAGGTACTTATGAAGGTATGTATCTCCATCAAGATAGGGGCATTCGACATATTTACTATTTAAAGATATGACATCTCCACTTATGCTTTTGCCCTAGGACTGCAAATGTTTAGAAGCAGGTCTGCCTTACAGGTCACCTTTACTCTCTCAATACCCAAATCCACACATTTAGTCAGAAATACTGCCAAAAAAAAAAAAAAAATCTCAGCTCTGTTCACGTTTCTTCACTTCCTTCATTACCACGCTGAGTAATAGGTGCCCCCCGGATTACTGCAATGGCCTCCCACCTTGTCTCCCTCGTTCTATCCTTTGTTGTTGATATTGTTTTCAACACAGCAGTGATCCCTCTTTCCAAACTTTGCTCAAACGCCACCTCTTCAATAAAACCTACCTTAACCACTCTGAAATTGCAACCACCCAATTCCCCCTTATTTTCTCCCTTAGTGTGTACCACCTGCTCCCCATTAATGTACAAAGGATGGTAACAAAACAGGCCCTTGTTTATAGTTCAGAATTTGTAGTCATTCACTTTCTTCTTATATGAAATACCTTATTCTATTCTAGAATGGTTTTAGTTGAGTTAAATATTTACTGTTCAACACAGAACTGTGAGTTTTTTGAGGAAGGTGCTTCAAGCTGTCATCCTTTTCACTGTACTCATTGATCAACTGACGCCTCCTAGTGATCAATTTCTGTAATACAGCACAGAACAAGTCTGTATAAAGGGTGCCTGGTGGTGCAGTAGGAGCTCTGGCAGCGTAGTGCCTAAGGCATTTGACTTTTAACCAGAAGGCTGGCGGCTCAAACCCACCAGCCACTCCTCAGAAGACTGGGCAATCTACTTCCGTGGAGATACCGCCTCAGAAACCCAGGAGGGGTTGCTATGAGTCAAATCCACTCTACAGCAGTGAGTTTTGTTTTGGTTTTGTGGTGCAGTGCCTAAGGTATCTGATTGCTAACCATTAAAATTTGTGGTTCAAACCCACCTACTGCTTCGTGTTAGAAAGATAAGGCAAACTGCTGTAAAGATTTACTGCCTTAGAAATCCAATGGGGGTCACTATGAGTCACAACTGACTCCACGGCAGTGAGTTTGAGTTTTGGTTGTCTACTGAGATTTTTTCTACAGGGAATAGTCTCTTCTGAGAACATGACCATGTAGATGACAGTTTGTCCATTCTTGCATGCAAGAAGCATTCTGGCTGCACTTCTTGTAAGACAGATTTGTTCATTCTTCTGGCAGTCCATGGTATTTTCTGTACTATTCACCAACCTCTCAAGTAAAAGGCATCAATTCTTCTTCAGTCTTCCTTATAGAGTCCATATATTATGCACTTGACAATTTTGTTCTTTACATATACTTTATACTGTCAAGTGACATTTCTTTTTCTTGTGCACCATGCCCTAGAGTCTGAAGGTCTACTAGTCACAAAGTTGAACACATTACCACTGACAGCCAAGCCCTCAGATAATCTAGTGGACTAGACATATGTTAAAATCTCTGACGACTATTGATCAATTTGAAGCATAGTATGAGGAGCATTTAACTCTGCCAGAAGAAACGTACGAAGTGCTTTTGAATTGGTCTTTGAAGAATAAAAGGATACAGAGAATTTGGGAGACTAAAAGCAGGGGGGCCTAACTTAAAAGTGAGCACAAGAACACAGGTGACAAGCTCACTTACCGTGTGAAAGGAGAGGCAAAAGGCAAGTAGGACTTATTTTGTGGAGAGCTTAACATGCCAGGGCAAGGAGTTACCATGTTTTATACACTCTGGTAGGCAATTAAGTTTTCTAACCCATTTCAGTAGGCAATGCATATGGAGCTCTGGTGGTGTAGTGGTTAAGGCATTTGGGTGCTAACCAAAAGATCAGTGGTTGGAACCCACCAGCCATTCCGTAGAAGATGCTGTCTGCTTCCATAAAGATGTATAGCCTTGGAAACCCAACAGGGGCTGCAGCAAGTTGGAATTGACTCAATGGCAGTGAGTTTGGTTTGGTGGCAATGCATAGGATAGACTAGATAGAATGGTCAGGCTGTTTCCAACAGTCTAGATGAGAAAGGAGAACACAAATTAGGCTACTGTGAAAAATAAAAAGAATGCAAATAGACAGGGCTTGGCATTTCAACTGAGGGAAGCAGTATTACCTGACTAGAAATATACCAATAACACAGTAGCTTAGTGCCTACAGCACTTGACTGCTAACCACAAGGCTGGTGGTTCAAACCCCCCAGCCACTCCTCGGAAGGCTAGGCAATCTACTTCCATAGTGATACCGCCTCAGAAACCCAAGGAGGGGTCGCTATGAGTAAGGTCTGACTTGACGGCACATGACACCACCACCCAAATCTGGGCAGGCTGGTTGAATAAACATTTTACTGAGAATATTCAACAATAACTCAATCCAAAAGTCTGATGACAAAAGTTACTTAGTAGGGTAATTACTAGCTTTGAAGTGACAAATGAACTATGAGAGTGGATGAACAGAGCAGTTTAGCTTTTTGCCCTAAATACAGAACATAGGGGATAACTTCATTGAAGGTACAGGAAAAGGAAAGTGATCAAGTGAAGGAGCCTGATAAGAACCAGTTATGTAGAGTCACAAAACTGCAACCACAAAGTCTTCAGGGGCAGCTGTAGAGAAGCATCAGGCATTCTGCCAACAAAGGAAGGCAGAGGCATCGGTGAACCTGTTTGAGCATTGCCCTGGCTTTAAAACCTCAGTCCTCCTTAAGAACCTATGAATACTTTCACAAGTTCTTTTCTACTTAAGCGAAGCGGGTAAAAGTTTCCTATTGTTTGCAATTCAAATTTCTAATTAACAACCATTGGATAAATCCCTCCAAGCTTGATTCTTTTTTGCAGTGTGCTTTCCATTACACCACAGCAGTCTGAGAACAGACTATACAATTTAATCATTCTTGATTACTGAGGAAAAACTTTACTAGATGTGAAAAACCTTTTTATAGGCAATAGAGTAGTAAGTCTGAACAATTCTTTCCAAAAGGTCAATGGTGGACAAAAATGATGGAACCTTGCTTGGTCACAGTAGTGGCAAAGCTACTTTACAAGAGCAACTCTGACTTGTACACCAAGGATGAGAAAGAAGGTGTGTCACAGATGGGATAACTGATAAACATCAGGGATGAAAAAGAATTCTGTAGGGGTAGCAAGGAGGGGTTGCTATGAGTCGGGTCCAACAGGTAACTAGGTACTGAAAAGACATCTTTCCTACTGAATCCGGTAAATCTTGTAAGACCAAATTGCCACATTGCCCCTACCTTACTAGAAAAAGCTGCTATGTACAGACAAAAACAATGGGTCACAATTTTTAACTATAAACCATCTAAGTAAATTAGTTGAGTAACCTAATAGACCAGAAACTAGAAGTCATTAGTTTTTGTTATTAATGGAATTTCGTATATATTTTTTCTTCTTACCTCATCATTTGTGTTTGCAAGACTCAAAGATTAAGCTCTCAGACAACAACATGGAAGACTGCAAAACCTCAGATGAAAGCAAACTCATGACTAGGGCTTTCTGACTGTGTTAAGTTACGTTTCAGAGGGCATGCTTGTGAAAACACAGTTGTTTAGATATTCTAAATATAGCTGGTAAGATATTCTTGATCAACTCGTTTCTAAACCTGAAGCACTTTGTCCCATGTCACAGATGAAACCATCATCCTAACCTCCATGCTCATGTCCTAACTCAGATGCTGTTCTAGCTAACATGCCCAAGTCTAATACATTTGCCACCCTCTTTTGGTCATTATAAGCACAAATCCCAGGAACTTCTTTTGGCTCCTCAATCAACTCCTGTTGCCTAGAACCCAGACAAGGTGGTCTCCACCAGCAGCTTTGGACCACAAACCACCACTGGAAATGAAAGCCATGTCAATGACAACAAAGCAGGATGAAAGTCTGAGAAATAGGCAGCTCCTGTATCAATTCCAGTCTTTATACCTGAATTTATGAGAAGCCTCTATTTTATTTGGCTATTTTACACACACACACTGAAAAAGCAGGAATACGGAATACTGTTTAAAATTAAGTCTAGATTAACACTGATCTCTGGAATTCCTTAAGTGTATAGTTGTGTGCGTAAGACCTGCAAGGAAGTGTTGTAGACCAAGTGTAAGTAAAGCATAAAGCCAAAAATGCCAATGTTACAGTTATAAGCTGCTTCCAAACAGAGCAATCCTGTGTCCATAATCTTTCATCCCCACCACTCATCTGTTTGCGGTACTGTGGTGGCTTGCATGTTGCCGTGAGGCTGGAGGCTATGCCACTGTTATTTCAAGTACCAGGAGAGTCATCCATGGTGAAAAGATTTCAGTGGAGCTTCCAGACTAAGACTCAAATGAGGAAGGGGCCCCCCTTCTCCAAGAATCGCTAGTGAAAACCTTAAAATTAGCAGCTAACATTGTCCAATATATTACTGGAAAACTTTGCGAACAGCCCTGAAACATTGTCTGATACATGCCATAGACGAGTCCCTCAGGTGAGAAGACACTGAAAAGATGACTGGGGAAGAACTCCCTCATCAAAGTAGAGTCAACTTTAATGACGTGGATGGAGTAAAAGCTTTTGGGATCTCCATTTGCTACTGGGGCACGACTCAAAATGGGAACAAAATAGCTGCAAACATCCACTAATAACTGGAATATGAAACGTAGAAAGTATGAATCCAGGAAAATTGGAAGTTGTCAAAAATGAAATGGAACGCATATAAAGATTGCTATCCCAGGCATTATTAAGTTAAAATGGACTGGTTTGGCCCATTTTAAGTCAGGCACTCATATCTACCAAGAGGGGAATGGAAATGGAAAGTTGAAGTGGAAATGGCTTCATATTCATCATTGCATATGTTTCAAGATCTACCCCGAAGTACAATACTGCCAGTGATAGGATAATATCTAAATAGCTATAAGGAAGACCAATTAATAGTACTATTCTTAAGATTCATGCACCAACCACTAACATGAAAGAATAAATTTGAAGATTTTTTTACCAACCTCTGCAGCCTGAAATTGACCAAACATGCAATCAAGATGTACTGGTGATTAATGGTGACTGGAAAGTGCAAGATGGAAACAAAGAATCATCAGTACTCAGAAAATAGGGCCTTGATACAAATGATACTGCAGATGGCATGACAGAATTTTCCACCACCAATGACTTATTCATTGCAAATACCTTTTTCAACAACATAAATGGTGGCTATTCACTTGGACCTCACTTGATGAAATACACAGGAGTCAGAAGACTACATCTGTGCAAAGAGGCAATGGAGAAGCTCAATCTCTTCAGCCATAACAAGTCCAGAAGCTGACTGTGGAACAGACCATCAACAGCTCATACTCAAGTTCAAGTTGAAGCTGAAGAAAATTAAGCATGTCCATAAGAGCCAAAATATGACCTTGATTATATCCCACTTGAATTTAGGGACCAGCTGAACAGATTTGATGCATTGAACACTAATGACCAAAACCCAGATGAGCTGTGGGATGACATCAAGAACATCATACAAGAAAGCAAAAAGTCATTAGAAGACATGAAAGTATAAAAATATCTTCTTTATGGCCAACTGACTCTAGAGATCCATATCTGTACCCATTCCAAAGAAAGGTGATCCAACAGAATGTGGGATATCATTGCTGATGCCAGGTGGATCTTGGCTGAAAACAAAAAATACCAGAAAGATGTGTTTTATTGGCTATGCAAAAGCATTTGATTGTGTGGATCGTAACAAATTATGGGTAACATTGAGAATGGGAATTTCAAACAATTGTTCTCATGAGTCATCTGTACATAGAGCAGGAAGGCTATCATTCAAACAGAACAAGGGGATACTGCATCATCTAAAATCAAAAAGGGTGTGCATCAGAGTTGTAGCCTTTCACCATATTCAATCTGTATGCTGCACAAATCCCAGAAGTTGGACTGTATGAACAAGGCATCAGGATTGAAGGAAGACTCATTGATAACGTGTGCTATGCAGATGACACAAAATGCTTAATGAAAATGAAGGTAACTTGAAGCACTTACTGATGAATGTCAGGGACTAGTCTTCAATATGGACTATACTTCAACATGAAAAAAAAAATCCTCATAATTGAGCCAATTAAGTAGCATCATGATAAATGAAGATTAAAGTCAGAATTTTACCTGGATCCACAATCAACACCGGTGGAAGTCAGTCAAGCTATCATTATTTCACTGGGAAAATTTGCTGCAAAAGACCTCTTTAAAGTGTTGAAGAGCAAAGATGTCACTTTAGGGACCAAGGTGCTCCTAACTCAAGCTATGGTATTTCAATTGCCTCATATGCATGTACAAGTTGGGCAATAACCAAGAAGACCAAAGAAAAGTTGATGCTTTTTTGTTGGCAAAAAATACTGAAAGTACCATGGACTATCAGAAGAATGAACAAATCTGTCCTGGAAGAGGTACAGCCAGAATGCTCCTTCAAAGAGAGAATGGCCAGATTTCATGTCACCTACGTTGGTTATGTTGTCAGAAGAGACCATTCCCTGGAGAAGGATACCATGCTTGACAAAGTAGACAGCAAAAAAGGGGAACACCCTCAACAAGATGGACTGACACAGTGGCTTTAACAACGGGCTCAAGCATAGGAGCTCTAGTAGCATAGTGGCTCAGGCACTTGACTGCTAACCAGAAGGCTGGCGGTTCAAACCCACCAGCCACTCCTCGGAAGGAAGATGGGGCAATCTACTTCCGTAGTGATACTGCCTAGGAAACCCAAGGAGGGGTCGCTATAAGTTGGGGCTGACTCAACGGCACACAAGCAGCAGCATAGCAAGGATTATGAGATGGCACACAACCTGACAGTGTTTTTTCCTGTTGTAGTCGCTGAGTCAGAGTCACCTTGATGGCACCCGAACCACCTCCCCAAGGAATCACTATTAAATAAAGCACTATCTGCCTTACCTAAACTGGTTATTCATAAGCGTTAAGAAAGAATGCATTAAATTAGCATCATTTAAAATAAGCATTAAAATTTTATGTACCATCAAGTCAATTCTGACTCACTGCAACACCACATTTCAGAGTAGACTGTTAGTTTTCAACAGCTCAGTTTTCAATAGATGTCCAGCATTTCTTCCAGAACACCTGTGTGGACTCAAACTGCTAACCTTCTCATTATGAACGGAGCTTGTGAACTATCTACAACATCTAGGGACTCCAAACAGCATTTGGGTTTTCAAAATTGCTGATTAGGATTTGTAATAGTATAAAGCAAAGTCTCACCTAGTTTAAAATACTGTAGAGCAGTGACATTTTCCTACCAACCCTTCACTGCAGTAACTTCACCTGTGAAAACAAATCTGTACTTAATGGTCATTTTATCTTACCATTTACAATTCCTTTACTAAATGTGACATTTGTCTCAAAATGAGTTACTTATGCATACATCTGGGAACATTTATGCAGATTATCTAAATGATTTAATGGCAATGAGGAAAATTAAACGATTTTTCTTCTTCAAGAAGGAAATACCTTTCTTGATGTTTCTAGTTATTTTGGAAAACCATTCTTCTATTGAATCAACATTATTGCAGCCTACTGTATTTCCCAAAACTACAATTTGTGGCCACGTGTAAGATTCCCCAGTTAATCACTTTTCAAAAAATCGTTAATTCTCGTCCAGCAAGTAGAGTTCACATCCATTCAACTGGGTGGGCTTGTGACTCATTCAACCCAACAGAATAAAGAAGTGTGATGTGATTTGCCAGGGTAGGTCATAAAAAGGCTACAACTTTGGCCTGTCATGTTCTCGGAATCCACCAGTTTGAAACAGCCATGTACATAGGAAAAGTTCTGGCTACCGCCCAGCTAAGTAGAACAAATAAATGCCAACATGATGCGGAATGTCAATAAATGGTAAATTTGAGTTAAGAATATAGAACCATTCTTTGAACTTCTAACTTCAGTTACAGAAAAGCAATGTAAATATAGCCTCCCCCACCTTTCTAAAAAAAAAAAAAACTATGACTTTAGGACTCAACTCTGCAAATTTTTTTTTTTTTTTTAAAAAGAAGAGTCAGGAATAGGAGTTGAAAATGAAATGTGTCACTAACTGCCACCATGAACTGCCTCCATTACCATGAGATCAGAACTGGGTGGTATCCAGCTACCATTACTGCACATTTTGATCAAAGATTCTATACAAGAATCCTGATAAAAGCACTAAAATGCAGAACAAAACCTCAAATCTCATGGGCTCTGGACTTTGGGAGCCATGGAGGCTAGATAAACCCCTGAAACTATTGCCCTCAGATCAGCACAGGATTATCAATAAGCAAGGTAAGCATGGGCTTACTAACTAATCTGTAGTGTATATTTTCACATTTTTCAACACACAAGAACATTTTATCCTTAGCCTTAAAACAATAAAGCTCAAAATACTGAAGAGATTTTCAAAACCTATAAAGAAATCTACAATTACCAAAATGAAAAGACCACCAACGCAACTAAGGGATGACTTCCTCCTGGCAATTTTATAGCTCTACCAAGTGCTATGCTCCATTAGGAGCTCCGGTAGCATAGTGCTTATGGCACTTGACTGCTAATCAGAAGGCTGGCAGTTCAAACCACCAGCCACTCCTCAGAAGGAAGGTTGGGCAATCTACTTCCATAGTGATACTGCCTCGGAAACCCAAGGAGGGTCACTATGAGTCAGATCTGACTCTGCGACACGTAACAACAACGTGCTCTATTATTCATTTATCTCATACTTAAGAATTGATAAACTAATTTCTTTGAAACTGAAAAACTGGAAAGCAGAGCACTGTCAGTGAAATCCAAGAAAAAAACAAGATCATAAGTATGCTGTTATTTTTTAAATATTAACTGAATGTATCAATTTAAATCCTCATGGATAAACATTTATTCCTAAATAATTTCACATTCCAACAAGGATGTTGTCTTCAGTCACTTAAATGATGATCCTTAATCAGTCCAAGACCTTGACTTTTTATCCAGGTTATAGTTTTAATGTCAGTATTTTTCAATCAATATACAAAATCACCAGTATACATGTCTAATTTCATTTACATTTATTGTTCAGCTATTAGACTTAATACTTTAAGTAGCAAATTATATTATGAACACGTATTTTCTAAACAAAACAGAGCTCATGGTTACCAAGTATATATAAATTCCAGGTTTTTAAAAGACTTCTTTAGCATATGTAGTATCTTTTCTAAAATCCCTAACAATGTATTCCTAAACTATCAATCTGTTCTATAGATTATTAAATAGTTGGCTTACTCTATCCTGCCAAATACATAAAGGCTAACATTTCTTTAAGAGTTCATAAAAATGGACTCTAATTTAAACGAAGTCCTGAAACCAAAGCATTAAAATATTTGAATACTGTTGTCAGGTGCCAGTGAAATTAATTTTGACTCACAATGACCCAAGTGACAGAACTACTCCATAGCGTTTTCTAGTCTGTAATCTTATGAAAGCACATTGCAGGTGTTTCTCCCATGGAGATGCTGAGTGGGTTCGAAATGCCAACCTTTTTCAGTTAGCAGCCTAGCACTTAACCATTTCACAACCAAGGTTCCTACTGGAACACTGAAGTTTAATTATTTCTACACGATACAATTAAGTTTTCATACAATAGCTAAAAGGCACTCTTTATTTTTATTAACAGGAATGACCTACAACTCAGATAAACTACAAATTTATACTGTCTTATAAGCAGCAGCAATATAAACACTGTTAATTCCATTAACTTAAGGGAATTATCCCACACTACTTCATCATTAACCTATTTACAGAATAAAGAAAATATTTTTACCAAAGTTAGTGCCTCTTGTTCACTTTTGTTGTTAAATGAACTGGACGAAATACAGGTAGAATCCCATTTTTCTCAAATATCACTCTGTAAGCCAATTCCACATATTTATATCAGAGAAATGTTAATACTTCAGTAAACTAGGTGAAAGAATTATAATTACATGATGTAACTTTCATACATCCATGTTAAACTACAAACCAACTTATTAAACTTGTTGGTCATACTTGAATGACTATAAAATGAGTCTTAAAACCATTTTGAGAAGATTGAATACTTTATAGGCGATATGATGTATTTTTTTTCTAGAAAAGAAAAAATGAGAATTTCTTAGTAATAGACACTTGGGCTGGAACAAACTATAAACTGAGAATGTAAAGGCAAATCCTGGAGTGTCAAAAACGTTTGTGGTAATCTCAGAACATATCTGTCAAGAACTATGAAACCAATTTCTAATCTTCAAAATAACACACTCCACTTAGCAGGGCTTCAGAGATTGCTCTTAAAATTATACAAATTTATAGGTCATACTGGCCTACTCTAGGCCAGAATAGCTTACTCTTGGCTTAAAACAGTATATATATTTATATAAAAATAAAAAGACACCCCAAATATCACCAGTATATTTTATAAAATAAAATCCAAATTTTATTAAGGACTTGAAATTACATATTTCAAATTTTGAGAATGGAATTCAACCATTTTTGAACTGGAAAAAATGGCACAAATGAACACTGATGTCTCTTAAAACTCCAACTTTATTAAGAAAACAATTCCTCTGCAAATCATCTCCCCCTTATATTACAAGATGAAATATTATCTACCTCTTCACTTTGGCAATAGCTATTTCCTAAAGGAATTAAAATAAAAGTAGTGGTTATGCTACTTCATTAACTTCATTAAAAATGGGATTCTATCTTTAGATTAAAAATTTCAGAAAAATTCTGTTTAGATAATGAGCTATATAGGTACAAAAACAACATTCAGGAAGAATGTCTGATCTAAGCAACCAAAATATTTTTGAAAATGGGGAGAGCAGAGATAGGTATCTTCATGGCATTTTTTTCCTATAAATTATTGTAATTGGTTAAGGATTTCCAGTAGTTAATTGAAATCTCAGTAGTGAAATGAATTAAAAAAACAAAAAATTCCACTGCCGTCAAGTTGATTCTGACTCGTAGTGACCCAATAGGGCAGAGGAGAACTGACCCAACAGAGTTTCCAAAGCTGTAAATCTTTAAGGAAGCAGACTGCCACATCTTTCTCCCACAGAGCTGCTGGTGAATGAGTAGTACTTTACAATTAGAAAAATGTGTTCACATTCCCAGACCTTAATACTAAATTTTCAAAAAGGAACTTATCACCTCTAATAACAAACCCAATGTCATTCTATTAAAAATAAACTTTTGGCCTTCCTCTGATTAATCAATCAGTCCACCTCACAGTCAAAAGCTTAAATTCATCACCAAAAATTAACAGTAATTAGCCTGAGGTATTTTAAAAGTGTGGCTCTCCTCTCAAATTGAAGGGCAATATTTTTTTAATTGTTTTATTTCTATTTTAGTCCCATGACCTCTGTAGTATTTACTACAATACGGTCATCTAAAATACCTGGAAAAAAAAAATTCTTGGACCATCTGAAGTGCTCCATCCATCCATTTATAGGAGCCACACGAAGATCTCTTAAGTGTTGCCTACCCCGAACCAGAACACAGGTACGTAAACTTTATTTTCCAGTTTAAGAATTAATAAACGTTGGAATAAATAAGATGCTATCTATCATACTTGTGGTATACTAGGTCCAACATATTTGAGCTTTTAATGAGACTGAGCAAACATTTCACAAAATTTAACTTAATATGCCTCAACACATCTGTGAGGTAGTTAAGTAAACAGTACTACCCATTTTTAATACATAGTAAACATAAGCATGGGTAAATGACATATTCATACTTCAAGCAGTAAGAATTAGAAGATGCCATAGAGACTTGCAGCCTTTCCTATAGTTCTAACTCAAAGGAATGTAATGTAACTTTTTAATTCTCCTTTAAAAAGAAAAAAAATTACACATCATTAAGGTTTTATCTCCTCTTTTTTCATATTTGCTTATTAGCAGCTATAGTACCATCTTCCAAACTTGGCATGCTTTTCTCCAATATGGTAAAAAAAAACGGGCAAACATTTTAAGCTAGACCTCTCTGCCTCTACCTGAATCAATATAAAATTAAAACATTATCTTATGAGAACTAAAATTATATTTGACATTTTTATTTTAGGTTGCAAAAACAAAAACAAGCAAACAAACAAACAACAACAACAAAAAAAAAACTTGAAATAGGCTTGTCATATGATGTAAAGTCATCCTTTCCAGGGAAGCAGAAGGTAGACCCTACCACAAAGAAAAGATGCTTAGTTAATGGAGGTTAAATTTAAAAGTACAGTTAAATAGTATGAGGTTAACTTCTGAAAATACTAAGTTTTATTCACTTCCTTGTGGCAACCAACACCACATACTATGAGTTAGGCTTCTTTATAGTTAATTATGTCACTAAAATGCAAAAATCCATATACAATCTGGTATTATCAGATGAAGTCTTACTGGAAATTCTTAACCATCTACTTGGTCTCATCAAGTTAAAAAAAAAAAAAAAAAATGAATTGTCTCTTTTAGTATAAAGTCACTGCACTTCGGTAACAGTAATAAAAGGCACAGCTAATGCAAGCAGATTTAAACTCATTCCACTACCAGCTGAAAAAAGTACTTTGGTTCTTCAGGAAAATAATTCATAAAACAAGAAATTAGTTTATCAATTGTCAATTACATAAGCTGTATTTTAATGATAAAAATACTCCATAAGAACCAAACTACGCAGCAATGAATGAACGTGCCTGAGAGAATTTCTGCATTCAACATATCTGACAGAAAACTATAGTTAAAATGTTAGGTAGAACAAATTTGTGTTTAAAATCAGCTCCTTTCCTTTAAAAAAATTACAGTCTACCAAGAAAATACAGAAAGATAAGGCTGTAAGTAAATAATAGTTGTGTTTAGGCTATTACAGTGCAGGTTATCCTCAAGGCCACACACATCCTGCTTCACTGTTGCTTGCACTCTGCTGGGTTTTGATCCTTCTGTTAAAGGAAAACAACAAGTCAATCTATCTTCTACCTGATGTAATGAATTTTCCAACAGTATTTGACTATCATAATATCTCTGAGTTCTATCAACATTTTTGCCAAATGTGAGCACAATGATGGCAAATTATTTATTCAAACATTAGTTAAGTCTGAGATGGATAAAACAAAGCCCAAATTTTTCATTATAGAATGAACTGCATGAGATACACCAAATCTAAATCTTAAAAAAATGAAAAACAAAATCACTAAATAATTTGTTAGCCATATAACCCATTGCCTTTCACTTTTTACAATCAGTTATTCTAAGATACTAAAATTCCATTAATACTTATCTGTTAAAATTAATAGATCTGGTAAGTTAGAATATTTAATGATTTTAAATTACCCTCTTATTTGTTCATTACATTAAAATATCTTCTGGGTATCTGACAGCATTTAGCAAATTAAAGAAACAAACAGCCATTTTAAATGGATCCTAATTATTTACTACATATTTTATGAGAGATAAGGCCTTTACTAACATTAATATTAAAAAATTCCCAGGAATTATAGACTAAAACCCCCAGGGCAACACTAGAGGTGGTTGGGAGAACCTAACAAACAACACTGTTCCCTTTATTCTGAAAATATTGCATTTAGATCTTTCAAAAACTGACTACTCTTTATAAGCTTTCCTTTGGAAGAAAAACTAAGAACACAGCAGTCAATTGTTTTTTTTTTTAATTCTCAAAACATGTTAATAATGCCAAAAATAGTGTGTCATGAAAAGTGCACTAAAATTATATGCACTGTTAAAACGCCAATGGGGATTAAATATATAGATAGATACATGTGCTATGCAGTTAATGGGTTAATTAAAGAATTTAATGGGGAAAAATAAACTTTAGTATTTAGAACACAACCCTTCCTTCAGCTGCCTTTCGTTAATAAAAAAAACACTGGTAATATTGCTCACCTTCACGTCATAGTCTGGATCATTTTCCTCATCTCCTTCTTCTTCCCCTTCCTATATTAAAGTTCAAAATGCATCCATGAAGTAGGTACAGTAGGAAGAAATGGCTCATATTGTAGAGAGAATTTAATACAAGTTACTCTATAGGTCACTAGGTTTTCATGATTAGAGTTTGGTGATAATGCAATCTAATTTGAAAGCTTCTAATATGAAAATTTCCCAACACAACTCGAGACATCCAGACAGCTTTTATTGAAAAGATTTACTGCAGCCAACGTTGAAAAAGTTTACTGCAGCTTTTGACTTCTTCAAAGAGCTGATAACCCTGCAGCAGAACAGAATTATTTGAAATAAAAAAAATGTTTCTGAGTTTTACAATTTATTTATTGAAACCTTATACATAACATTGTTTGGCTGTAGAATTCTAAAATCTATTTTTTCAAAAACCGTTCTTAACCTATATTTACATAGAATAATGATAACATAGAATACATAAGTCACTCAATCTGGTTCTCAATGTGTTTAATCACAGCATTATTTGCTCATTTGGTAAACATTACCTCATCCGCTTCTTCACCTTCTTCATCATACTAAAAAGAAGAGGGGAAAAAGATAAAAGTTTGAGTGTAACACATATTTGAGTATATCATTTTTAACATCTATAATCACACCCATTAAATGCTAAACTGAGAAAAAAATACTTTGCTTAAAGTGGCTGATAAAGGAGCTCAGATAGTACATGGTTAAAGCATTCAGCTGCTTACAAGAAAGTTGGCAGTTCAAACTCACCAGCTACTTGGTGGGAAAAAAGATGACATAGTCTGCTTAGTAAAGATTTACAGTCTTGGAAACACTATGAAGCACTTCTACAATGTCCTACATAGTCAGTCAGTCAGAACCAACCTGATAGCAGAGGATTTTTTTTGAAGGTGAACAATTTAAATTAACACAAGGACAGTAACCTCAGAAGTTATTCAGCTCAATGCCACATCTACACCAGACAATTTAAAAATTAACATGAAGAACAGTATAATCATGTACCAAAGTGTGATCAGACTTATTATATAAATATTACTTGCCTGTATTTATACATGGTACACATAAAGCCTATCCTGATATGATAATAATAATAAAGATACCTAAAGTACTGAGGACTGTTCAATTTTACCTTAATCATTACCAATTTCCCTTTGATAAAAATTCCATGTCTCCTAATAAATAATTTTATCTGGAGTACTAAGAAACTCCCATGATTGGTTTGTGTGGTCAAAAGCAAGAGCATACAGTAGATCTAAACCACCATCAAATATTAATAAAGTTTACCTAATTCGGAGCAGTCTTCCTATTAGCAGAAAAATAAAAATTAAGTCAAAAGATCTGAAAGAGACCTACTTAAATCAGAAAGCTATCTGGCAAAAATCCAATGGAATAACTTCAAATTACTCTTACTTTTTAAAACATTTATCTATTCATTTAACGACTATTACACCCTCAACTAAGTGATTTCCATGACTGATTCAGTTTCACTCACATCATCATCATCATCTTCAATAGCTTCTCCAGTAAAGTATAACACTGATCGTGGGATTATACGTTCACGTAAAAAGTGGCCAATTTCAAAGTCTGCAGCAAGGATAGCTTCAGCATCATCATCCTATTTATTTAGGAAAAGCAAAAGCACAAATTTAAAACAAACTTTATTATTTAATTTAGCATACGTGAGACTCTTGGGTTTAAATCATACAATGAAGGAAACACTCTACTTTTTACTTTGTCAGTCATTGCAGACATAAATGGTTCTGACATTCAAAATTGTTACCTTGTTTCCACTGGAATAATAAACACAGAGAAAATTCCAACCAGAATGAAATCAGGAGTTTAGTAAATAATATATAAATGACCAAATGCAGTCTGCTTTCACTATCGCTCACAGAAATAGTTTAAAGTCTCAAAAGGAAGGAAAATCAGCAGACTTTAATAACAGCTTTCCTTAAGTCAAGCATTATTAGCATTTTGAGCAGAGCAAGTTTTCAGGTCCATAAAGGGCTGGGCTGCCTGTCCCATGCACTGCAGGCCTCTAAAAACCAAATGTTAAACCACTACTATTCCACTACCCTGTTCAAGAACCAGTGCTTTAATTTCAAATTTAGTCAAGTATTCAGTCAGTAAGCAACAATCCAACTTACCAAATCCCCACTTTCAGGAACTGCAAAATTGAGAAAAGAAACTCAAATGAATAAACAACCAGACACAGTTTACTATAAAACAGCTATCAACGTCCAAACTAAAGTACTATTTACCTTCAGGAGGGGCAAAAAAATTAAAGAAAGAATCATTGGAAACTGTTTTAGTCACAGTTCGAACTGTTCCACGTCCCTTGTGTTTCTGCTTCTTCTTAATGGTTTTCAACGTGACATTCTTTCCTTTTTTCCAATCTATCTGGCACCTTCCAAAACAAAGTATGAAAAAACACTTCTATCATAATTAGCCCACAAATTTCAGTTATGATTTTTATAATTAAATGTGGTATTTATCAATATCAAAACTTGGGGGAAATTTTAAATTTTTTTAAAAATAATTATTACATTTACAATTAGCACAAAGTCATAGTATGGTAAATTTAAATGTTCCTTTCTAAAAATAGGTGTTACAGTTTAAGGGCCAAGGAGGAAAATGGCTCAAGTTCTTTCCAAAAAACACTTTATTAAAATGCTTGGAGATATATGTTGTGTATATTCTACACAGATCAAAGGAGCTCTGGTGGCACAGTGCATAAGGCATTTATTTGACTGCTAAGCAGAAGGCTGGCAATTCAAACTCACCAGTCACTTTGTAGAAGGAAGATGGAGCAATCTACTTCCATGAAGATTTATTGCCTTGGAAACCCAATGGGGTTCACTACGAGTCAGAATTGCCTCACTGGCGGTAATTTTTTGGTATGCAGAGCAGGTACACAACGGACTAGTAAATACTAAGTATCATCATAAATAAAACCAACGTATATACAATAACCTGTTAAAGTGGTAAAATTAAACTCACCCTGTACAACCCATAATTTCTGGTCCATCAAAAGAAAAGGGATCAGAATCATCTGGTTCAGACCTCATCCTGTATGTCTTTGTCAGCACTTCATTTGTGAAATACTCATTGGGTTCAAAGTGAAACTCTAAAACAAAACTCTTAGAAAGAAGAAAAACAGTACAGATATTAAATTCCTATGCCCTAAGCTTTAATGCTCTAGTAAATAAAACTTAATTTTTTGACTTTTATAAATATGTATAAACTGACCAGATCCTCTTCCCCATCCACCCTTCCCATAAACAGCCTCAGGAGTCTTTAAATTACACCAGAATCTGAACTTTAGGAAAAAAAACAACTCTGCTGCATGTACTATAAAAATCTATAGCATATAGTCACTTAGCCTTCAGTTAAGGTAATATTGATGGTTTTGGGGAGAGATTATTGGCTGAAAGAGGGCGATGGGGAATCTCTAACAGTTTATGTAATCCCAAGACATGCCTTTTAATACTATTTACTTTCTTATGTTTTTCACCAATATTTTTAACCTTAACTTTAACATAGCCTTGAAGTAATTAGGATTGACTATTTGAAAATAGTTTATGGTCAGAGAAAAAGAAATGTGAAAATTCCAATTAGCAATATTCAAATGTACTTAGTATCAAAAAGTAAAAGAACACCATCACTTTTAATTCTTTCCCATCCCCATCCCTTCACCTTTAAATGTCACCTTTTAGAAGTTCGATTTATATACCATTAAGCTCTAATGTTACAAAACTGACAATATTTCAAAGTTCTTTTACCATAGGCTGGCCAGCATCTGAGAACTTCACTTTAATATCTTTCAAGTGCTTCAGAATAGGTTCATCATGTTCCTTCAAATTAAAAATTAAACATATCTTATTATAGTGAAGTTTTATGTAGTAATTATGAACTTTAACACTTACGCTCCAGGTTATGGCTTATAATGAAACCAGTTTATGTGATTCTACAGACACTGGTAAGAAAGAATGACTAAGTAGAAAACTAATAACGGCATTATTATACATAATGAATTGGCTGAAAAGTGCAACACCAAGTCTAAATAAGACATGTTTGTTTTTAAAAATGTATCCTCACCAAAACTGCCTGCCTCTTCCATCTGTTACTTGTTCCTTTCCTTCTGCTTGATCACTTTCTACCTTGTTAAAGTAGAAATGCAATAAGCAGTCATTGTGCTGAGACCCTCCCCCAATAAAGCAAGTACAAGTAACTTAAGGAATGTTCCTGACCAGAAGAGGCAGAGTTTCCCAGAGAAGGTGACATCTGGGGGTTCCCAAACAAAGGGATACTGTGAAAGATCTTTACAGTGCCTTTTTAATATGATGCCAATGTCCCTGGCATAGTTTTTGTTTCACGATGTAAAGGTCCTTTTTTAAGCAAAAACATTATAAATTCCGAGGTTCTGTCCTCTAGTCTGCCTCGAGTATTAGAATGTAGAGGCACACAAGTATGAGAGTACCAGTCAATAATGACCAGTTAACAGGACCACTTTAGTAACTTATTTTTGAAAACATGTCAATTTATTTGATTAATGTAATCAAAGTAGAAATTTTCCTTCTACAAATAACAGCTGTTTCAAATGAATCAAATTAATCATTCTATAATAGTCAACAATAAAGAAACTAGTAGCCATCCCTTTTCTGAAGTTCAAAGGTTTACCCTATGAAGTAAACTACTGTTTTTAAGAATAAAATTACCTGAACCATATCACTGAGCAAATCAACATTCTTAAAAACAGTCAACCAAAATTCAGGAATTCCTTTGGGGTCTTCTTTTTCTTCATCCTTTTTCTCATCTTCAACCTTGGCCTTTTCTTTTAGCTCCTCCTTAATAAGTGACAGTACATATTACTGATTATCTAGATTAGATCCTCTTGATAAATTTTTGTAAATTCCCTTAACGTATATGCAGTGTCGTAAGTACAAAAGCCAATAAATTCTTAATTACCAATTACAACATTCAACCATGAAAGTTCTAATCTAATTGAACACTCCTGTCAACTTCCATCAAAACTGCTGCTATCTCCTCCCAAAAGACAATCACTAGAGCCAAGAAATGTAGCCAAGACAGCAAAAAAAAGAGAAAAACTTCCTAAGAAATAAAGCTTTTAAACCTACTAAACAGGAAAAGCAAAAGCATTATTAGGCCATGCCCAATGCCTCAATGCTTGGTGTCTTGAATACAACAATTCCTTTACTTTTAATAGTCAATATAGTATAAGAAGCAAGGTCATACAATAAAGCACTGGATTTGCACCATAGCACTGTCATTTATTATTTGTGGGCAAGCCTCCATTTTCCTCCTTTGGAAAATGGGGCACAATTCCTTACCTGTCATCATGAAGTTCAAAGGAAAAGTTTACAGAAATTTATAAACTTTAAATACTATAAAAAAAATATATAAGGAAAAAAAGAGTTTAGGTACATGTAGTACCAGGTTGAACAATGGCTCACCTGCTTTAAGTATTCATCTTATAATAAAAATACTTCCTAGGTATTAAAAGGAGCTCTGGTGGCATAATACCTAAAGCATTTGACTGCTAACCAGAAGGCTGGCAGTTCAAACCCACTAGCCACTACTCAGAAGGAAGGTTGGGGCAATCTACTTCCCTAGTGGTACCGCCTTGGCAACCCAAGGAGGGGTCACTAAGACTTGGATGCAACTCGACGGCAGTGTGCTGCATTGCATTTAGGTATTAAAAATACTACTGGTTTTATTACATCATACTGCATCATCAAATGCTAACATAGCTCAAGGTTTTTCACCTAAAAACAATTAATAATTAAAATTGGTACTTACTGAAATTTCATCCTCCTCATCTGGTTTCCACTCACATTCTTCTTCCGTAGGTTCATAAATTGCATTGATAATCTCAAATCGCTAAAATGATTTAAAATTGTGTATGATGACACTGGCATCCACGTGAAAAACTAGTGATTTCTCATTAAAGAATCTTACAGAATTATTTTTAATGCATACTTTAATTTTAACTTCCATTACTGATAGTATTCACAAGCACCTCAAGTAACTAATCACTTCAATGACAGGCCTAAATTTGAAACAAGTTCGTAAGCTATTTCCCACTTTAGAAAAATATGCAAATAATTATTTCCAGAGCTATACTTCTAGAATTTGAGATAATAAAGGCATTACCTTATCAAATAGAGGCTGATAAAGAACAGCATATTTTCTTTCAAGATCATGAACTTCCTCATAGAATTTGGCTTCTATTTGTGCACATTTAACTTGAAGGTTTTTAAGAGCATTGACTCGTCTTTTAACTACCCTAGGCAAGCTGAAAGATTAAAAGCAACAGTTACAAAGAATCATAGTAAAAACACAAGTCACAGTTCTTTTACCATACTGAAATTGAAACATTTTTAGAAGCTAGTGAATGGTAGGTCTTCTATCTAAAGGTACGTATAGATTCAATATAGAAAGTAATTAAAACTCAAGATAGATATAATTATATGAACCTCTTAACCATAAACCATTTGAAAAGCAGAAATTTAACAGGCAAAGTAAATTGGTAAGAATAATCAATTTCAGTGCTGGCATTTCAACTGTAAAATGGGGTCTTGTGGTCTTCTTATGAAGTTGAAAAGTCTTACTGACCATTCTAACTCTGAGAATAACAATTATTACCTGCAATTTTTTTTTTTTTTAAAAAAAATGTAGTTATTTCTCATCTGTTACAGTTATTAGAAGAAAGGGGGAAGAACATATGTACATCTGGAAAAAGAACAGTATCCTAACATCATTTTAGTCCCTATTTTTAATTTGGAATCTGTTACTAAATAAGAATGTATTTTATGAAGGGAAGCCTTTTATTGAGATATAATTTATATTCCATAGAATTCACCTAAGGGCATGGATTTTTAAAAGATTGTATCTGGGTTATGAGCCTCTTGATGAATGAGGAAACTTATGAATCCCTTTACCACCCAGGAAAATTGTCCCACTCAAAATTTACCCAACTTCAGGGAATCTGTGAAATAGATCCAAGAACCCAGGTTTAAAATTCCTGCTACATATAGATTTTTATATATAAATAATTCTTTTACTAAACTATTATTTTAGTTAAGATAATTAGAAATGAACACAAAGATACACCCTAAGTTGGAGACTACCTGTATTTCTGTAAAACTGGCAACTCTCCATTTCTTAAAATTCAAAGTAAAAAGTTTAATGTTCTCTCAAGGTGGTAAACTAGCATGAACTGCTGCCCCCTCCCAAAAAAGAAAAATCAATCCTGAGTCACTTTAGAACCCAAAAGGGAACAAGTATTTCCAGCACACAACACCCCGCAACACACACATCATAAGCAACTTCTGGGTTAAGGCTAAATCCTGTCTTTCATAGGATGAGCTGCAACCTGAGTTGGAAATGGCCAGAGTGAAGAGCAGTGAGAACAGAACAGGTTGGAATAAAGCTAAGTTCTGTTCTTGCCTCCCAATAATCATTGCCTGCTGGCTTCACCTTTGGCCAGACACCAGTGCTATCCTAGGATAACATGAAAGCTGAGTTCGTGAAAACTGGAATGGCTTGGAGCCTTCAAGCACTCCCTCCTCTATCACCTTCAATCTAATTACAGTAGATTACAATTGAAAAGAGACCACCTCCTCCCAAAGGTGATCAGAACACAAAATAATCTGACCTTCATTCCTCCTCTGATATTCATTACCAGAGTAAACTAAGTGATATTCCCCGAGTGTATATGAGCTCGAAGTCCAAAACTATACACTTGAGAAGTAAAATTCCCATGAAGGAATGAAATAAAGTATCATTTCCAGCAGCATTATTAGACAGACCAAGAATGTAAATATATTCAAAGAGATGAAAGAAGACGTCCATGAGATTGAACAAGCTCTTCCAGAAGGCAGCAAGAAATAAAAAACTGTAACAGCAGTCCCCAAGTTATGAACAAGTGTGAATTTAAGCCAAATTTTAAGGTAAGTCAGAACAAATGTATATGGTTCTTATTTAGCCTTACTTTGGTCCAGGAAAAGGCTCAAAGCCTCTTCAATAATTTAAAAGCTGAATGTGCAGCAAGTAAAGGTGACTGTGATGAAGAATCTGTTGCAAATAAGGGCTGGTTCTGAAGCACTCAGCTGTTAACCTGAAGGTTGATGGTTTGAGCCCACTAGCTGATTCACAGCAGAAAGATGGGGCAGTCTCCTTCTGTAAAGATTTGCAGCCTTGGAAATCTAATGGGGTGGAATCAACTAAAAGGCACCGGATTTGTTTATCATGATTTTAGGGATTGGTTTGTTGCTGCTGTTGTTGTTGTGTACCATCGAGTCACACCTGACTCATAGTGACCCCTCCTTGGGTTTCCGAGGCAGTATCACTACGGAAGTAGGATTGCCCAACCTTCCTTCCGAGGAGTGGCTGGTGGGTGAACCGCCAGCCTTCTGGTTAGCAGTCAAGTGCTTTAACCACTATGCTACCAGAGCTCCCAGGGATTGGTTTAGTAGTTTCAAAGTGAGGGCAAATTTATATACCATTAAAAGGTTAAGTGTGAGATGTCCTTAAGTGAGACATTCATAACCTGGGGACCTACTGCAAAAGAAAGAGACAGAGGTATGAACAAAAGTTAATGGAGTAAAAGAAAAAGGGCAGAGGAAGAACAGCTGAAGAACTAAGAATGATGTTTCTCAGTTAAATATGGAAATCCCACTCCACCCCACTGTCATGTTAGTGATTTATGAGTATTCAAAGACAAAAAGAAAATTGTAAAGTTCAGTAACAAAGAGCAGATAAACCTATCAAAAAACAACCCTAACTTAAGATACTTTTGATATATTTAAGAACTTTGCACTTAAAATTTTATAGCCAGCCAAATAATTCTTCATATATGAAGGCACAATAAAATATTTTATGCAACTAGCCTTCATGATGTATGACTCATTACATTCATCAAAAACAATTTTGGAGGAAGTTTAAAAAATCTAAGAGAGGAAAAAGAATAAAGTAGAGGATGAGAGACATCAATAGGAATGAAGTTTAGTTACATATTAAGTTCTGAGCTACAACCACAGTAACAAACCAAATTAACTAACTTTAAAACCAGCAGAAGGTAACTTGATCTAGCCAACTGAAAGCAAAAAAAAAAAAAACCCACAATAAATTAAAACTAAGGAAAGACAGCAGCAACAAGTCCAAAAACAGTATCACTTTCAAAATCTGTAAAGAAGCTAACATTCACACTAGAAGAAGCTATGAGGATGGAAAAAGACATACCAGGTAAAGAGAAATCAAAACAAAGCTGGAGTACCTATCTTAATATCAGAAAAAATAAAATTTATTGGGGGAGGAAGGGCAGCCATAAAATACCAAGAACATTATAAGCCAGTAAAATGGAATAAAGATATGGGTATCACAAACAGCCTATATCTAATACATCTTCAAGATAGCAAGCCAGAACTGACAGAACTACAGGGATAAACTGATGAATTTTTAACCTATCCTTCCCAGAAACTGCTCTATCACGCAGGCAGGCAACCAACCACCAGAAATAAAAGTAACTTGAAAAATTTATTTAATAAGCTTGATTTCCAAGTATAGAGTAGACAGATCTTACAGCCCAGTAGTCACAGAACATTTATAAAAACAGACTATTCAGGCCATAAAAGGACACAGATTTTTTAAAATTTCACATGAACTAAGCATTCGATTAGAGAAACTGGCTGGAAATAAAAATAGGGCAAACCCAAATAGGGAAATTACGATTAAAGCCAGCCATCAATTTTAAAAATAACGCAATGCTGTGTGAAAGGAGAGGTAAGCACCCCCCATGACAAGGATGAAAGAAGCCCTCCAGCTTTACAAACTGCATTCAGTTAAGGCACTGCTACTAGCTCTGGTAGCATAGTGCCTAAGGCACTTGACTGCTAACCAGAAGGCTGGCGGTTCAAATCCACCAGCCACTCCTCAGAAGGAAGATGGGGCAATCTACTTCCGTAGTGACACTGCCTCGGAAACCCAAGGAGGGGTCACTATGAGTCAGGTCTGACTCCACGGCATATAACAATAACAACAACAACAACAACAAATACCTACTTGTGGCATCTAACCACAGTTTTCATGAATTTTCCAATGACCCAGATATAGGATAATAAATGCTCTCACTATTTTGGAAAGAATGAAGAAGCTAATTATATTGAATGACGTGTAAAGTCACCATTTTAAGACACTGTGTCAACTATGCAGAGATTTTAATTGACTTTTTAATGACTAGCACTTTTATCTTAGTAATAGACTCCTGTGGCCATCTAAAAAAAGCAACAATACAGAAAGTCAAAAGTAAGTTTTAAATTATCATTAATGAGATCGTGACATCTGGCAAGACCAATTAAGATGGAAACACCAAATATGAAAAGGAATCAATCAGGTTTTTAAAAAATATAATCAATTATATCGTAATTAATTTTAAACCTATACACAAAATGCATGTTGTTTTCTTGTTGTTACGTGCCATCAAGTCGGACCCAACTCATAGCAACTGCTCCTTGGGTTTCCGAGGCAGTATCACTATGGAAGTACATTGCCCAACCTTCCTTCCAAGGAGTGGCTGATGCCTTCTGGTTAGCAGTCAAGTGCCTTAGGCACTATGCTACCACTTACATAGACCATTTAGTATATAAAAAAATTGGGATGGTAATCCAGACTTCCCCCAGGTCTTCTAGTTCCCAAGCTCCAAAGGCCCACATAAATTTCTTTTAGGAGAGAGTTCTAGCAACCACTCAATAAACAGTCAATTCCTATCTTATCCAAGTGTTCCAGAAAACAAAAGTAAAAGCAGACCTATTCATTTAATGATCCAGTGGAAATCTTGCCTCTAAAATCAGTTTAATAGCATCACAACCCCTAAAATTTCTTTTTATATATACACATACTGTCTTTAGGTGCTGTCAAGTCAGCTCAGACTCTTTATCAATCATATATACAAGAGAACAAAACATACACATACATACATATACACACACAAACACACATACATATATACAGGTAGGCCTCAACTTACGATGGGGTTCTGTTCTGATACTCCATCATAAGTCAGTTCTGATGTAAGTCAAATATCTTTTTTTTTGTTTTCATTATTATTGCCCTCTATTTTAAGTATCTTAATAAATCTGATCTTTGAACATATGCAAAGTAAACATCTGAGAATGGTAACATCAGCAAATTACACACTGCAAATTATATGTAGTACATATCACTAAATAAGATGTACCCCTACCCTGCAAAAAGAAAGACTCATAACTGCAGTTTATCACAACTCAGATACACCCTAAGTTGGAGACTACCTGTATTTCTGTGTACACATGCATACACTACATTCACATCTCATTTCACTAAAATATCAGCACAACGGTGCAACAACAGTACATCATAATTAAGCTTATACTATGAATGCAAGGATAGTTTGATGAGAAATATATTTAATATCTATTTAATAGAGTTAAGGAAGAAACTGGTAAGACCATCTAAACCGCTACAGGGAAAACAAAAGTCTGAAAAAATGTAAATACATATTGAATTTAATGGAGAGTTTATAGCCATTCCCTGTAAGATTGGAAATGAAACAAAGATCCCCATTTTAGTAATGCTTAACACAATATCGAAAGTCTCAACCAGTGTTACACTGAAAGATAAGTATCACTCATAACAACACAGCTAAATTATACAGAAATTAACCAAGAATAGACTCTGGAGAGAATTTAAAACTATAACAAACATAGCACACCATCTGTATAAATCCAGATATAGATGTGCCAATTTTTAAAAGGTATCTCGTCCACCATATTTGCTTATAAAGTCAATGCAATTCTTACTAAAACTACAGTTCGTTTTGGAGAATCCTGGTATTACCATGAAACATTATGAGGAATAAAGATCTACATACAGTTTTAAAAAAAGCCAGTTGCCATGAATCAATTTCAAATTATGACAACCCGATGCATGTCCATAGCTTTTCAATGGCTGTTGTTTCAGACGCAGATTGCCAGGTCTTTCTCCCCAGACACCTCAGGGTGGACACCAACTCCAACCTTTTGCTTAGTGTTGATCATGTGCACCATTATATATGGTTAGTTCATCCATAAAAGTGCGTAGGAGAGGGGACTGATATGTAAAGAAGATAATTTACCAGCCAGATATTAAGATATACCAAAATTAATTTGACAGTGACAAAAGACAAAGACCAATAAAACGAAAGAATGCCACTCAAAATACAAATGCATGTGTTTATAAGAACCTGATACAAAATAAAGATGGTACTAAAAAGAAATGGAAGAAGATTGGGTTGTTTAGTGAAAGCATTATGAAAACTAACTCAGTATAGGAAAGTGGAACTAGATGCTTACCTACACCAAATACAAAGGTGGACACTACATGCATAAAGACCTAAATGTGAAAGGTAAAACTAGTCAATAAAGAAATGTAGAAGGAGCAAGGAAGGATTTTTGAAATAAATTCAAGCACAACATATGGCCAAAGATCTTAATTACATAAAAATTAAGGATTTCTCTTTAATTGAGAATGCTGTGAAAGTTCATAGAAATAACAGATTATTGACAGATCAATGACAGAAGGATGATAGATCATTTACAATGTCTAAAATAAGGGACTAATATCTAGATACATAAGGTATCCTCAATGAAAATGGGTAAAAGATACAAAATGGGTTCATTAGCAGTATGAAGGATAGCTGGTGGCTTAGTGCCTAAGGCATCTGACTACTAACCTGAAGGCTGGAGGTTCAAACCAACCAGCCACTCCTTGGAAGGAAGACTGAGCAATCTATTTCCGTAGAGATACTGCCTCAGAAACCCAAGGAGGGGTTGCTATGAGTTGGAATCAACTCGACAGCAGTGAGTTTGGTTTTGGTTTTAGAGTAGTATGAAAAGCAGCTCAAAACTCATTAGAAAACAGAAAATGCTAATTAAGCAACTGATCTGTGCCTATTGGACTGGTAAATTACAAAGCTGGATGACGTCAACTGTTGGCAGAGACATCAGAATGAAGAATGCACTGGACAGCACCACTCTGGAGAACAAGTTTTAATTACTTAAGTCTTACATACTCTACTTAGCAATTCTATTGCTTATACTTATGTCAAAGAATTCTTAAGTTCCTTAAAAGGGCATGCACAAAGATGCCCACTGCAAATGGAATTTATGGTGATGGAGGCTAGAAGAAATCTAGGCATCTAACACAGCAGATAAAAAAACATGGTGGATGCACACCATGAAGAACTACATAGCAGTCAGAAGAAGGTACAGACTGGAGATACAGACAGATAACAATGTGGATGAGTAAGTTAAACAAATAGAGCTAAACAAATAAATTAAGCAGAACAAGATACTTAAGCTATCAATGATTTATATCAACGATAAAACGAAAATGAAATGTTATTTCCTCTAGTTCTGTACATTTCTAACAAATCACTAGACAAATCTTAGAAATGGTTAAGATCATTATATTTCCTATGGCCCAGAGCCAAAATAAACTTTAACAGACCAACTGTAAATTGGTGGTACTTGGCAAAGTTTTACACTCCCAATAATCCTATATTAGTACTAATGGACATTACCTTTCTCCTACATACTAAGTCCTAAATGCTCTTTTTTAAAAAAGAAAAAACAGATATGCCTCCAATGGTGAATATAGAAAGATAAATAAGGACTATGGGAAAGTAGAACTTGTACCTTTCAATGTATCCTGTTGGTGTTTCTACCAGACCATCAAGTCTTTCTTGAAGGGCTGCAAGAATCTGAGGATTTTGCATCATCTGAACAGTCAGCTGACGCGCTTTAAAATAAAAAATAAAAGGGGGGGGCATCGAAAGAAGGATTTTATGAAAATGTCTTATTCTATTTTAATAGGACAATCTCAATCATGAAGTTTTCATGATCTGCCCATAAATCACTACTATAATGAATAGAGATGGGCAGCAAACCGAAGAAAATAACACTCTTTTGGAAAATTCAATGTTCAGGAAAAGTTCAGATTCCTAATGATCTCTAATTCACACCATTTCTCAGGGTCATTGCCACAACTACTACGCACAATCATCCTTTCTTTTCCTAGTATTTTTGTTTCACCTACCTTACATTTTGGGAAGCGCAAAGCTTCATTCAGATGTCTACCTACAACTCTTAACATCTCTCTGAAGGCAGACAACATGTATCAAGAAAACACAATTACATGAGTTTTAAGCCTGGGAGAAAGACAGAGGGGTAAGTGGGCCTGAATGTATGTCTGATATTCATGTAGAGTACTTTTGTATATCTAAAAGTCAAAGACTGTATGTAACAGAAGCCAAACAAAATCTAGTGATTAACGGCTTCTAAAAATGATTAAAAATCCAAATAAGCTAGATTTATACAAAAACAAAATGTTGCTGTTTTGTTGTCTTCTTTGATACAGGTATTACTCAAAAAGGCATTAGTTTACCCAAGTTATACGTTTCAGGGCCAACTACTTCCAATGTTAATTCAATTTTTAGATGATATACAACTATGGTAACTAGCATGAATTTAGAAATACCAATATTGGCTACTGAGGATGTAAGTTCTGAACCTTTTAAGAAACGGTTACAAGATGAAAGCTAAAGCTGCAAGTTTACAAGTCTCCTCATCATAATTAAACTCCATCTGGTTTAAAACTGAAAAGTTAAATCATCTGGTACTTTAATATTCCTAATCCTGATCCACAGGACATAATCTAAAGCAGTATAATGTTCTAGGACCACCCCCATCCCCTTAAGTGAATTTTTAATGATTCTGTCTACATTTGATAAATGCTTCTTTTTTGTTGTTTGGTTGGAAGAGTGGATTCTTTAAAAGAAGAGACATACACACTACATGTTTACTATGTATTACATACTAAACATATTTAACTATTCTTTCCTTTGTTTAAAATTACTACTAAAACCACCCATCAAATGTAACATTTTGAAATTCATACAAAACTCATGGTCAGCTGTTTAAGACAGCTACATCATGTCACTCCAGCAGTACATATGCAATGACTTTTCATAGGTCAGTATATACATTCCCTCTTCCCTTATTACCACACATCACATACATACATAAACACATATACACAATCACTGAACTTGAGGGACTAGTGATTAAGTGGAAAAAAGGGGGCATAAAGAGAATAGTACGTATTACTACCCACTAGAGGACATGTGCCAGCAATCACTGGCTCCTAAAGTAATTGAAAATAATACCTTTGATTTTTGTTTCTTCACCCGTTTCTTCTTCTTCTATTTCTTCAACATCATCCAAATCTTGATCAAGTTCAGACTGTTCTTTGCTACAATATCATAGTATCACACCAAGGTTCAAATGTACCAATTACAAAATATATATATATATATATATCTTTGCTACAATATCATAGTATCACACCAAGGTTCAAATGTACCAATTACAAAATATATATATATATATATATAAACTTAATTTCATTTTCTAGATTAATATGCCTCTTTTAAAGATACAAAACAGAAAATTCAGAAGGTAATTCAGCTTTCCTTCCAATTTCATATCTAAACAATTACAAATTGAAGATAAAACTTTCATTTCAAAGTATATGGTCAAATATAAAGTTTATACTTCAAGCTTGAAAATGTGGCTTGGTAAGACTTTTGTTTGGGGAATATGTCAGGAAGTATGTACTTTCTACCCAATCTCCTCCTTCCTTCTTAGTAATTAACACACAGCTAAATGTCTGTTTCCCAGCCTACCTTTTAGCTAGATATGGCTATGTGACTAAATTTTAGGCAGTAAGACAATAGCAGTAGAAATACAGAACTTTGAGGAAGCCTCTATCTAAGGCGTAACTAGCTAAGTAGCCGTCTTTGAGCCTCCTCCCTTCTCTTCCATCTGGAAATGGCTAGTAGCCATGGTGGGCCATAAAGTAAACTAAAGAATGAAAACTACTAAGCAAAAGATGAAGGAGTTTGGGGGTGAAGGGGGACAGAAGGAGCCTGGCCTCTTGATGGCTGGTGAAGCAACCATTCCAGCCTACACTCAATATCTTTACACTTTCTTCCTTTGTCTATACTTCATAGTAGAGAAGGTGAAAAGTAGTTAAAGTTAAGAAAACTTCTGAGTCTATCTCATGTTTAGATCAAAGTCAGGAGGATGGTTCTAGTGAAAGAGGTTAAAAGAAATAAATGATGTCCTTCCCATTTCATCTTAAAATCTAGTTTTTCAACATAAGATTGCAACTAGCACAAAAATGGAATAATGATCTAAGTCAATGTACAGGGCCATCATGTAAGTCCTTGTATGATTTTTCATTTTAACATTTGGATTACAAATTTAGTTGCTTTGATGTCTGTAAGCTACATGTGAAAATTAATCTTCACGTAAAGACAAACACTAACTAGTTACTTCAAAAAAAGGTTAACTGTATTTTATGCTTACAAGTTAAATGCCACTGGCTAAGAATAAAATGGAGCACTTCCTCTACTGTCATTTTATTCAATCATTTATTGAACATTTAAATCTTAAAACTTTGAAACATGGATCCAACTACGTCCTATGGCTAAATATGGCCCATTGTTTTTGTAAATAGTTTTTTTTTTCTGGAGCACAGACACACTAATTCATTTACATAATGTCTATGGCTACTTCCATTACTACAACAGCAGATTTGAGTAACTATTAGAGACCACATGGTCCTAAATGTCTAAAATATCTACCATTAAATCCTTTACTGGAGAAAGTTCGTTGACTCCTGCTTTAAATAAGAGTATATTAAATGGAGAGGGAGAAATCAAGCTGCTGTTACAACCAATTTCTTCTTCTCTCTCTTATTTTTTAAAAAAATAAAAAATGAGGTTTCCAAGTTAAAGTGGTAGATGGTACATTCTTCTCTCCAAAAGTCTGACTAATTTTGTAATAAAGGAATTTTAAAATGAACAAATACTAAACAAGGAGACAAGAGCAGCACTATTTTGGAAAACAGAACAATTTAGACTTCACTAAGAGAGAGCTGAATTCTAAGGTAGCAGTGGGGAAAGGTGAGAATCAGCTCAATTTATAAACACAGAATCTTAAAAAAGACAAGAACTGGCAGCATCAAATATACTTCTAGAAGTAGGGTTAAGGAAATGAGGATAGTGATAACAGGTAGGATTAAATATAACTGATAAGCAGTTAAGAGTCCTTAGGATCCTCTGCCCCCACTCTGGCAAAAGTATGGTAGTTTCTTCTCTGGAGAAGGTAAAACTGAGGACTTGGATTGGAGGACCAGACATAGTTAAGAGTATTTAAGATATAGGATTGGCTCTATACACATTAAACTAATGCTGAATGCAAAGACTCCACCCTCTAGCCTTCTCCCAGATCTTTACCCTTTCACTAGAGAATCTGACCAGCCCAGAGAAAAATACTCTTACACTAGTAGTTTTCATATTTTTATGTCCAGGCTGATGACCCTATATATAAGAAAACCCCAAATGGCAAGCCTCCATCACCTAAGCACTCAAATTTTCCAATCAACTTTCTTGTTAAACATTCAACAACTGCCCCACAACCAGCCAATCTTAATGAGCAGACAATCAATTACTGCCTAATATTTGAAGAAAGTATCTTACAATTGAGATCAAAACAGGAGAAATACAGAGTTAAGAGACTACACAGGCAGAAGAAACATCCAGAGGAAAGGTATGAAATCAATGAGACAAGAACAGAATGCTATCAAAGAAGGTACATTCAGACAGGTAAAGAAGCTCTTGGAAGCTAAAACATGTCAGAAATGTTAAAACTCATTACTACAGTTCAAAGAATTTCTTTAATTTTCTACAATTTTGCCCAGAATAAAAAGACAAAGATGGAAAACAGAACGAAAGATTGAAAGAAGAGAAAAAAGACAAAGATGGAAAATTGGACTGAAGATAATTAGAACACCAGTCCAACATATAACATCTGACTAACAGGAGTCCCAGAAAAAGGAAACAGAATAAGGCAATCAACAAAAGTCAAGAATATTTCCCAGGACTGTAGCAGTGAATTGCCAGACATAAGAAGTCTGTTATTAAATGCTTAAAACAACGAATAAAAATACACATACACACATCAATGTGAAAATTTCAGAACTCTAAAGTCAAAGAAGCTCCTAGAAATATGTGTGTGTGTATAAATATCACAAATGATTACTAACCGACTACAGACTTCAACACAGCAAAACCGGAATCAATGTGACAATGGAGCAATGCCATTAAAATTCTGAAGAAAAATTAATTCCCAACTAAAATTGTACACCCCAAAGTATAAAGCATGAGGGCAGAATACACATACTTTTTGTGCAACTAAGGTTAAGCACAAGGCATTGACTTCAAAAGCCACTGTCACAGAAATGTCTGCTACCATGCTTTTTTCTTTTTTTATGATGAAGACAGCATGCATGGGTGGGCTGGGCCAGTTCTCTGTATGTGGGTATGCGGACCTTGTGCTAAAGAAGTTTCCAGCCTTCCCACCTCATGCCTTGCTGTTTTTAACAGCTGTGGATATAATTACCCCTCTCACCCCCAACGTTCTACTTCAACCTACTACCCCTTTTTTGGTAGGCTACTGTTGAAATTACTAAGCATCAAATAACAGTACAGCTCATCCCTTTTTGTCTAACATGTCTGTAAGACATTTGCACACCGTACCCTTCTGGAGTCTAAGCTGGTTAAACCTATGGTTTCCAGGATGCATGACCTTGCCCAAGGACTCCTCCAAAAGAAGCCCTTTACAAAGCCTCAGCAAAGCTGAAACCAGCCTATGACCTATATAGTATTTTTTGGTTTCCACCTTTGGAGCCTTCAACTAATAGTGGTAATACTGCCTTTTTCTTTACACAGTTTGTGATTGTTACTCAGATTTTCAAAATTAAACATTAAGAATTCATAGGTGGTAAAACTACAGAAAAGCAAAAAAATGAACTAGATAAAATCCAGGATAGTGCTTACACCTCCAGAAAGGTGGAAGATGAAAGAGCAAGAGGAACAAGTAGTAATAATGCTCCAATTTTTTTTTAAAACTTGTACACAACTCTTTTATTATTCACTAAACTCTGCATATACATTTTATATGTACTTTATACTTATCTTGTACTTACACTGTATGTACATACTTTTAGTAAAATCTTTAAGATATATATTTATGTTAAAAATGAATTCTGTAAGTGATTTATGACCAATTATCGTGCTCAGCACTTTCCTAAGACCACTGATAAACACTTTACTGTATTTATGACAGAAATTACTGATACTGTATTTTATCATGGATACACTATACCCAACTTTTATTATAGCAAGTACTAACAATTAGTCAACTACCATATACTTTTACAATATATAATCAATACTACTATTAACTACACCATGGTACAAAAATGACACCAATTCTCCAAAGAGAACCAACTATCTGTCACTTACTTGTCAATGTCTGCCATGTTGTAAGAACGCCAAATATCTATGGAGAGAAATGTCAATGTTAAAAAACTTTAAGATTTATTTAAAACCAATACAAACATCTGAAGCCAAAACTTTTTTTAAAACAATGCCAGCTTTTGAGAACTATCCCAAGAAATACATACTCCCTTCGAAAAGGATCAGTGTTCAGAAGAAAAAAAAATCATAGAACACAGGAAAACAAGACTACATTGTTAGTCACAAAAAATAATTTTTCAAACTAGATATTGCTTAAAACAAGCAAGTTAATTACCATTAAAACGCTTAGACTATCTTATACCTTCTGTTAAAAAAAAAAAAAAGAAAAACCTAACTCATTGCCTTCAAGTTGGTTCTGACTCACCGCAATCAGTTTGGGTTTCCAAGGCAGTGTTTCTACAAAAGTAGATTGCCCAGTCTTCCTTCCAAAGAGTGGTTGGTGGGTTTGAACCGCCAGCCTTCTGTTTGGCAGTCAAATGCCTTAGGCACTATGCTAACAGAGCTCCTACCTTCTGTTACAACAGCATTATTTGTAAAAGTGATGTGGGTCTTTATTATTCAACTTAACAACCACAAGTGGTCAATTTTTGCTTGAAATTTTACTTGATAACTCACAGACCAAGCCCACTTCATTTTCAACAGTATGAATTTCCATCAAACTCATGTTAATTAAGTCAAAATCCTACTGGATTTATGTCCGTTGACTACGTTAGCTGTCACCAAGGTGGACCCACACACCAACTAAAACGATGCCTGATCTTACATTTATCATGTAAAAAACCAATCACCATGATCAGCTGCAGACTGGACCATTGTGATCCATAAAGTTTTTATTGACTGATTGCCAGGCCTTTCTTCATAGTCCATCATAGTCTTGAAAGTTCTGTTGAAACCTGTTCGGCCATCATAGCAACATGCAATCCTCCCTTGACAGGTAAGTGGTGGTTGTGCATGAAGTGCACTGACTGGAAGTCAAACCCCAGTCTCTTGCATAGAACATGAGAATACTACCACAGAACCACCACTTAGTCAGATATACCCCTGGAGATCTTAAAAAAAACACTAATTCATTACATGTCTATCACATTCATCAAATGTCAACCCTTTAAACTAGTCTATGACAATTACAAAGTTCTAGATTCCAACCTATTCCAGGTAAATCTTTCCCTTCTTTTCAAATGTACTTCACATCACGCATCACTGTTCAAACCCACCACAGCCGCTCCTCAGTGCTGTCCACTCCTCTGCCTCCCCAGCATATTGTCCAAATGCTCTTGGTTAACAGACCTGAATAAATTTATTGTGAGGACTGAACAGAACATATCCGAAAGCTTTCTCATAAAAAGATAAACTATTTGTTAAAGAATATTGTCTTTAAGAAAAATGTAAATGTATTCTATTGACATAAAAATTGATCGCTAAATGTCACAGGTAATATAGATAAAAAATTTAAACCAAGTTAGAATTCCACATGAAAATTAAGTCTTTAACCCACCAAACGCTATGTGATTACTCACAGCAAGCAAAGTATGCTTATACTTGGAGAAGAGCTGAAAATGCTAGCACTTAGTAGCCAAGTAGGAGCTCTGGTAACGTAGTGCCTAAGGCACCTGACTGCTAAACAGAAGGCTGGCAGTTCAAACCCACCAGCCACTCCTCAGAAGGAAGGTTGGGCAATCTACTTCCATAGTGATATGGCCTCGGAAACCCAAGGAAGGGTCGCTATGAGTCACGGCCGACTGGATGGCAAATAACAACAACAGTAGTCAAGTGCTAATATTTGGAGGAAGTATTATTACTGGTCTAGTATCTTTTTGGTAAATTATTAAAGATATTTATTCCAAATGCATCCTAGTCAATTTTAAATATTTTCTAATTCTTTTAAATAATTATCAACAGCACTGATAGTTTTTTCACTGATGTTTAGTAAAATTAGCCAGCAATAAAATGTTTAGCAACTATTACAAAGAAATCCCTATTGAAAACAAGAAAAATATTCAATCTTAGTCATCAAAGAAATTCAAGTGGGATTCCAGTTTCTGTCAAATTAGCAAGGATTTTCTTTTAACCTAGGGAAAATTGTGGTCAAAGTGTACTCCTGAATATAGCTAGTGTTGCTAAGAACTATCAGAGCAATTTGCCCATACTGTTGTTAGGGTGCCATTGAGTCAGCTCCAACTCTTAGCGACCCTATGTACAACAGAATGAACACTGCCTGGTCCTGTGCCATCTTTTCAATACTTGCAATGCTTGAGCCCACTGTCACAGCCACTGTATCGACCCAGTGGTCATCCCCTTTTCCACTGACCCTCTAACTTTACCCACCATACCCCTTTCTCCAAGGAATGATTCTTTTCAACAACATGACCAAAGTAAGTGAGAGGAAGTCTGGCCATTTTCCCTTCTAAAGAGCATTCTGGATATACTTCTACCAAGACAAACTTGTTTGTTTTTCTGGCAGTCCATGGTATTTTCAGTATTCTTCACACACATCAAAATTCAAATACATCAGTTGCAGATCCAAGTAGAATTAAATCCTTGACAACTTCCATCTTTTCTCCATTTATCATGATGTTGCTTATGGTCCAGCCGTGAAAACTTCTGTTTTATGATGAGGTATGATCCATACTGAAGGCTATAGTAGTCTTTGATCTTTATCAGTAAGTGCTTCAAGTCATCTTCATTTTCAGCAAGGAAGGCTGTGTCCCCTGTATATTGTAGGCTGTTAAAAAGTCTTCCTCCAACCCCAATGCCCTGTTTTCCTTCATATATAGTCCAGCTTCTTGGATTATTTGCTCAGCATACAGATTGAGTAAGTATGGTGAAAGGAAACCACTATGATGCACACCTTTCCTAATTTTAAACCATTCAGTATCCTCTTGTTCTATTTGACTGCCTCTTGGTATGTATGTCAAAAAACTTAAATATGCCTGCCCTTAAGTTATTCACTTATGAGTATCTACTGTGAAGAAAATTAAAATGAACCAAGGACCTTTGCTTTTCACATTTGCCTGGAAGGTTATTCCAAATTCTGGTTAAACAAGTCTTATACATCTTTTGGCTGTCAGCTTAAAATTTTACTTCTTCAGAGATGCCTTATTTAATAACCTTGCCATTGTGGCTATAATCTGTTTCTTGGTTGTACACCCTCATACATAAAACTCTATTTCTTCTCATCACAGAGCATTTCAAGTGTAATTAGTGTCACTATTTCTGTAATTAGTGTCACTATTTCATTAAGATCTATATTCCCTGACCAGACCACAAAATTCATGACAAGGATGATACCTACTTTTGCCAAACATTGATTGCATACTCCAGAGCAGCACACCAAACATACATGGTAGTTATAGTTAGCTATTTATTGCATCAAAAATAAACTTAGCCCATCTCACCCATGTTAGAACGGCAATAATTTTAAAAAAGTAAAAAAAGGTGTTGGTGAGGTTGTGGAAAAACTGGAACTCTGTTCCATTGCTGGTAGGAATGTAAAATGATATAGCCACTGCAGGAAAGTTTGGTAGTTGCTCAGAAAGTTGAAGAATTACTATATGACCACCCAGCAATCCCAATCCTAGGTATATACACCCAAAAGTGAAGACAAGAAGGCAAACACAAACCCATACAACAATGTTCACTGCAGCACTTTCCAATAAAGTAGAAACAACTGAAATGTTCATCTACAAAGAACAGATAAACAAAATATAGTATATACATACAAGGGAATATTAGTTGGTCATGAAGAGAAATGAAGTCCTGATGCATGTACACCATGGATGAAACTTGAAAGTCAGTTGCAAAAGGACAAACACTGTATGATCTCACAAGAAATAAGCAAATATATGCTGCCATTGTTAGCTGCCTTTGAGTTCATTCAAGACTCATAACAACCCCATTTGTTACAGAGTATAATTGTTCCACAGGGTTTTTTCTTGGCTATAGTCTTAACAGCAGCAGCCTGGCTGTCTGCTAACCAAAAGGCAGCAATTTGAACCCACCAGCCATTCCGTGGAACATTTGACATTCTGCTTTCAAAAAAGATGTATAGCCTTGAAAACTATAGGAGTAGTAGTTCAACTGTCCTACAGGGTCACTATGAATCCAACTTGACAGCAAAAACTTTTCTTCCCCTGCATGGTTTTGAAGAGATAACCTGTAGGTTAGCAGTCAAGGGCAAACTGTTTATGCCACCTAGGGACCTGAAGCAAATACATAAACACCAAAAAACCAAACCCACTGCTATAGAGTCATATCTGACTCATAGCAACCCCCCCCCCTTGGGTTTTCAAGGCAGTTTCACTACGGAAGTAGATTGCTCAACCTTCCGTCCGAGGAGCGGCTGGTAGGTTTGAACCGCCAGCCTTCTGGTTGGGAGTCAAATGTCTTAGGCACTACACTATACATAAGAACAAAAAATTCTTAGTGGTTAGCAGGGGTTAGAAGGGGGCAAATGGAGAGGTTTGCTTAGGCAATGAGTTTACCTTAAATGTGACTGAATAATGTCTTAAAGGATATTGAGAATGACTGTACAACTTAAAGAATGCAATCAGTGTCCCTCAATTAAAAAAACCAAATTCACTGCCATCAAGTTGGATCCAACTCATAGCGACCCATAACTTGGGTTTCCGAGGTGGTATCACTACAGAAGCAGATTGCCCAACCTTCCTTCAGAGGAGTGGCTGGTGGCTTTGAACCACCATCCTTCTGGTCAGCAGTCAAATGCCTTAAGCGCTATGCTATCAGAGCTCCTGTCCCTGAATTACACATTACACACAAAGAATTATTCATCTGGCATGTTTGTTGTGCATATTCTTTCTCTCTCTCACACACACACACCCCTCAGCACTAACATGGAATATGCATGTAATGCTCTGCAGTCAAAGAATGAAACATCCAAATTGATATGGAAAGAGCACCAAAGCAGGCTATAAGATACATGCCAATACCTCATTTGATATTTTAAATGTGTGTGTGTATACACATACATGTACAAATATTTCCTTACATTTCTGGAAAAATACACCAGAAACCTAACAGTTGTTACTGCTAAGCACAGATTCAAGAAAAACGAGGACTTATTTTTCATTCTTCATTAGTTGATATTTCCATTTTCAGTGGAAACAACTAAAATGTTCATCTACAAAGTTAGAAGCTTATTTAGTAACATGTTAGAATTTGGTGGGTTGAGTATGTACACATGTCTAATAAACCCTGGAATTGTCAAAGATATGAAAGGAAAAAAAAAAGCAAAAAAACTTTTAAATTCAAATTTTTGCAAAATTTTAACATGGTCACGGAAGAATGGCTACACTGCTATTCTCAGTGACCATTTTGTGGGAATACATTTAAGACGAAACAGAACACCATAATCCCAAAACATTTTGTTGTTTAAAGTCAGTCTGATTTTATAGTCAGACTGCTGTAGTTGATGTCAGCTTTACTACAGACTGTTGTTGTTATGTGCCATCAAGTCAGCATGACTCACAGGGACCCCTCCTTGGGTTTCTGAGGCAGTATCACTACGGAAGTAGATTGCCCCATCCTCCTTCCGAGGAGTCAAATGTCTTAGGCACTAGGTTACCAAAGCTCCTTACCACAGACTAGCTCAGGTAAATAATTTCTGATGCTTCCATAGAAAGTAATTATTCCCTCATTGGATTACTTCTAAGATTAAAGTAGCAAATTCATGTGAAAGGCTTACCAATGTCTGATACATTCCAAGTATTCAATAAACAGCTGTTTATTTCATTCTATCTCATTTGAATAATCAACTCTAGCATGGGGTCAGTGGTTCTGAAAAATAATTAGGTGAGATGATAGTTAAAAACATATTCTGGTGGCACAGTGCTAAGCACTGCTAATCAAAAGGTCAGCAGTTTCAAACCACCATATATGCATGGTACAAAGATAGGGCAGTCTGCTTCCGTAAAGATTTACAGCCTTGGAAACCCTATAATACAGTTCTACTCTGTCATATAGCATCACACTAAGTTGTAATCTACACCCTGGTTATGGGTTACCATGGTAGTTACGGTGTTAAACATTAGGGGAAACCCAGTGAGAGGTCTGCAAGAATTTTCTGCACATCTACATTTATAAATGGTTTACCAATTAAAAAATGTTGGAACCTAACATTTAGACCCCATGCCAAATTAAGAACCAACAGTAATGAGGAAAAAGGATCCAAAACTCTAATCTAAAGAGCCCCAGCTTGAGGCAGGTGATTCTCAGATAATCAGATCACATTAAGAAACACAGGTTTATGTTAACACCTGCATTAATTTTTTATTACAGTTGGCAAAATAAGATCAGTGAGAATTTTATGTTAGATGTGAAATCTCATCCAATCTCTAAGAACGCCCATTTCTGGTATCAACAAGATAAATTATTCAGACCAACTCCACAACCAAAAAACCAAACCAAACTCACTGCCATTAGATTGGATTGGACTCATAGCGACCTTGGACTTCCGAGACGGTATCACTAGGGAAGTAGGTTGCCCAACCTTCCTCCAGGAGTGGCTGGTGGTTATAACTACTTCTTGTTAGCAGTCAATGCCTTAGGTACTATGCCACCAGAGCTCCCTAACTCTACAACAAATAAAAGTGCATAATAAAATGTTCAGTAACATTTTAAAAGCACCAAAATGTCAACAAAATAGTAAGGAATTAACTAGCCCCAAAACAAGGCAAAACAGGAAGAAGCCACTTTGCCCTGAAGACAACTATCAATATGGGCAAATCTGAAGTTTGGTTTCATGATTTCACCTTGTGTTGAAAAAAATAAAGTCAGTCAGTCCAAAGTGGTCAATCTTAATGGCAACCCTCCCATATTTAGCAGAAACCCCCAAGTGCTACAGGGATAAAAGAAAACAAACTAAACGCACTGCTGTCAAGTCGGATCCAACTCACAGCAACCTCTCCTTGAGCTTCCGAGGCAGTATCACTACAGAATTAGATTGCCCAACCTTCTCTCCAAGGACAGTGCACAATTATTCTGAATAAGCCACCCCAATTCACTTTATCTATATTGTCTCCAAACATCAAGCTGAGAAGTGGTCTCTGCCTGGAAGTGCTCCTAGGAACCCGCAACGTAAATATAAGTAAAAAGAACCTTCATCCTAGACCTCAAATACGCCATACAAATAATTTTCAAGGATAATAAAGATAACAAGAAAGAATACAACAGAAATCAATCCTAAAGATGTTAAATACTAAGTGTCTTTGAGACTATGAACAAATCTTTATCTACAGACCAAAAGACAGAGCTATGCTTACCAAACCTGAAAACACAGTATCTGTAAGCAAAGTCATCCATTAAAAATGATGTAATGAGAAGTGCTAGAATTAAAAATAACTAAAACTCAATAGACAGGTTTAATGGATCAGACATAGCTGAACAGAGCATTACTTAGCTGGAAAAAATGGCAGAAAAATCTTCCAGAATACAGGAGACAAATACAAGTTCAAGGAGGGGAGAATGGGATAGAATATTTGATGAAATAGATGAGACTCTTCTAGAAATGATGAAGCGACACCAATCCAGTTAAGAAAGTCTTATGCATCCCAATCAGGATAAACTGAGATAAAATCTATTTTTAAAAGTATCAGTGAAAGCAAAGCATAAAGGACAAAGAAGTCACCTTAAAAATACCTAGAGACAGGCAGAATAGGAAAGGGTTAAGTCTACTCACAAAGGGAGCTCTGCTGGCACAGTGCCTGGGGTATCTGACTGTAGACAGGAAAGCTGGCAGCACTCCATGATGGAGGTGGGGATGGCTGCTTCTGTGGGGATTTGCTGCCTCCAGAGCCCTGTGGGGGTCACTGTGAGTAGGAATCGGTTCCACGGCAGTGAGTTTGGTTTGAGGGTTAACTGTAACAATTGGAATAAGGGAACCAATTGGTCTAAGGCATAGCAATTGGTCAAGTAAATTATAGTTTATTTACCAGCTAGAATACCATGCATTAAAAATGCATAGTATTTTATGCATTAAAAATGTTAATGGGTACCAGGGCCAGGCAGAAGGGAGAGGGAAGGGGACTGACTGCTTAGGAAATGCACTGTTACGGAAAAAGTTGGAAATGGTGATGGTTGCGTAACATAGTACCACTAAGTTATAAGCATGAAGAATGTTGAAATGGCAAATGTTTTGTTACATACATATTTATAAAAAAATGAGTATATGCAAATAAAGTAAAAATATCCAAAACAAAAAGCTGCTTTCTTGTCAACAGACACCAAAACAACAGAATTCTCATTGTGCTGAAACTAACTGAGGCTCTAGAACCTCTAAAGATCCTTTAAGAACAACAGTGAAATAGATACATTTGGGCAAAATATCTCCAAAGGCCCTCAATAAAGGTCCAAGATGCAAAAGGAATTCTGGGGGGGAAAGGTAGTATATCTAAATATTTTTAAATAACAACACAATGTTGTGTTCTTAAAAAAGAAAAAGAAACTTTTAATTGTGATTTGAGTAAAAATTTGCAGAGCAAATTGGGTTTCTGTTCAACAATTCACAGCTTGTGTGGTGGTTGTGTGTCAACTTGGCTACGCCTGGCTATGAGTGGCTGGACAGATGGATGTAGTTATTCCCCATGATGAAACTGGTAATAAAACTCCATGGTGGAATCTACTAGAGCAGCTGAGTAACTGCTTTAGGGATGTGGTCTGCTTCCAGTATGTAAGCAGCAGCTTTGAGGAAGGTCTCTAGCTTCTTGGCACATGGATCCTGCATTTGGCCAAGTCATCAGTGGTCTGCCATGCTGTCTGCCAATCTTGGGACTGTTTTAACTAGTAGCCTACCATCGTGCCATTTACTTGTCAACCTTTGGTTTGTCAGCCTCAGCAGTCAGCAGCTGCCTGAGTTATGAGACACCTCCAGCTCCAGTGGGCCAGGAGCAAGAGCACAGAACTGAAGCCCAAGGTTGAGGGGGCTTCACCCAGCCCCTGGAGCTGGTACTTTGAACTCAGAGCACTAGCCTTCTAAACTGTAAGAGAATAAATTCATTTTTTTGTTCAAGTCATCCACTTATGGTATTCTTCTGTTAGAGCAGCACTGAAGAACCAGAACAGTTTGTTTTGTAACACTGATTACAATCCTCACAATGTAAAAGCACTCTTTCCACTTCCTCTCTCTTCCTGTCTTCTGAGCTTTATCCCTGGGCAAATGCTGCCCTTTTGATCTCTTAGAGTTGACCGTTCTAAGGAATGCCAACCTCCCCGGTGACAATGCTCACCTAGCTTGTCTACTGTTTGGCTGAAAGCTGAGCCTGGAGCGTGACTTTAATTCCAGGCTTGAGGGGTTACTAAGACCTATAGTCTCTGGGGTCCCAACTGTGTAATGTTTTAAAAAACAAATAATCACAACTGGTATCAATGGTGGGATGTTGTTATAGTCAGGCGCCAACACGTTGGTTCCGACTCATAGCAACCCTATGTGCAACAGAATAAAACAACCCCGTCCTGCACCATCCTCACAATCATTATGCGTGAGAGCCCATTGGTGCAGCCAGTATGTCACTCCATCTCGTTGAGGGTCTTCCTCTCTTTCGCTGACCAATTACCTTGACATCCATTTCCCAATGATGGGAAGACAGAGGAAAATGGAATGAAGTATTCCAATGCCTCGAAATATGCACGATGTAACTTCTCAAATAGCCTGCCCCCCTCAAAATAGACAAAACATGTACCTTCCAACCCAGGAGAAAAACCAGGAAAAAATATTTTAAGTCAACCAAAAAGGTAAGTAGGTTAGACAAAGCACGAAACAATCAGATTTAAATCTAAACAGGTAAGTAATCATATTAAATGGTACTAACAGCTCCCATTAAAAAATAAAAATTGTGAAACTGATTTTTTTAAATCCAGCAACATCTTATTTATGAAAGACATATCTATAACATAAAGACAGTTTCAGAGTAAAATCTTTAAGGAAAGCTAGTATTGATATACTACAGTCAGGGGAAAATAAACCTAAGGAAAAGCATTATTAAAAATAAAAAGGGTCACTTCATAATAAAAGATTCAATTCATTATATACACACAAATATATGTGGTATATGTAGATCTCAATGAGAAGAGACAGTGGTACACAATAAACATAGTTTGATGGTAAATCTTAACCTGAGAACATGAATAAATTCTTCCACTGCAGAAAAGCGGGGAGATAAAGGATTGAATCACTCACTTATCACTTTGTGGTACTGAAATAGCCAGGGGTCCCAGATCCACACTATCAAGTAACTTTTTGCGTTTGGGGCAAATCTTTATTCTTAATAAGCTCTCCTTATTCTCAATGAAAAGAAGATAAACATTTATACAACCTGTTGCATAAGGAACCATTATAGGTTTTCACTATATTTGCAGAAAAAAACACTCAAGTACACCTTGCTCACAAGAGGTAACAGTTAAATGAAGGAACTAAAATTTAAATTCTAACTTCCAAAACCTATGCCAGGTACTATACCAAAAAGCAGGGTACCTTCCCAATCACCCTTCTTGCTTCATAGATACAGTAACAAACTACTTATTATTCTTTTATAGAAAATGATTATTTCATAATGAAGCAGCCAATCAAAAAATTGAAAATGCTTAAAGAGTTCAAGGGAATTAGTACTATTAGGATATAGATTCCCTTATACTTAAGGTTCATTTCATTCCAAATGGATTATTGTGCTTTGAATAGATCTGTACTTCAGACATTGCTGTTCTTTCTAATAACATTTTCAATAGTCCAGAGGCTTATTTGTCGAACGTGACTTTATAGATACTTCTGTAGGCTTTTTTCTTTTCAGAGACATAAAACCAAACCAAAAAATCCAAACCCACTGCCATCAAGTCGGATCCAACTCATAACTACCCCTCCTTGGGTTTCCAAAGCGTTATCACTACAGAAGTAGATTGCTCAACCTTCTTCCCGAGGAGTGGATGGGGGGTTTGAACTGCCAGTCTTCTGGTTAGCAGTTAAATGCCTTAGGTACTATGCCACCAGAGACAGTTAACATAAAATAGACCTCATGTTAAACATCCAAGCAAAATGGACTCCTATTTGAGAATACCTTGTCTTCTGTATAAGAGATCTCAATACCTATGGTATTATCTGATCCAACAAAAAAGAAACATACCTCCTGGACATTGGGCTTAGGTTTCTAATGCAATAAAAGAATATTAAACGAAACAATAACAAAAAAACACTATGGTGGAGTCAATTCCAACTCATGATAGACCCACATTACAGACCTGATCCGTAGCGTTTTCTTGGCTGTGCCTTTGATAGAAGCAGACTTCTAGGTCTTTGTTCTGTGGAGCCACTGGGTGCACTCAAATGGTCAACTATAAACCATTTGGGCCACCCAGAGAACTTAGAACTTTGTGTTACCTAATCTGCAGTCTGAAGTCATCTCGATTTTTTTTCTTATGCTCTTCAGGTTATCACCTTTAATAGGTGCCACAACTCTCTCAAATTACAATTGGCATAGAGAGAACACATGTCCTCAGATGGCCAGCAAATGTTGGCTTCTAATACTCAATGAATCTCTCCTTTCACTGGCCCTCAAGTATGAGCTGCACCTCCTTTGACTCTCCCCTGACATTTAATGAAAATTCAAAGAGCCATTCAATGTTACACATTTACTCACATATAATAGGCTGACCTAAGATTAAGAAGCCATTACCAAACTACCATATTGGTAAGCCAGGTCCACTATAGGTAAGCAAACTCCATGAAGGAAGAGCATCTTATGACCATGAAGTAGCTTTTGCCTGGAGCATAGTAAAACCTAAAGGTGCTTTTGAATCTCAAGCTGATATATATCAACCAGGAGAAATCCCTTTAAAATCTAGTACAAAGTCAATTAAAACCTGAAATACCACCTTAAATCACTCAGCTATGTTCCCTTGGAAAAGTTTAACCTCTCTGTGCTTCAGTTTCCTCCTTGTTAAAATACTGAAAATACCTACTCCTTGTTGTTGTTATGTGCCGACTCATAGCGACCCCTCCTTGGGTTTCCCAGGCAGTATCACTACAGAAGTAGACTTCCCAAACCTTCCTTCCAAGGAGTGGCTGGTGGGTTTGAACCACCAGCCTTCTGGTTAGCAATCAAGTGCCTTAGGCACTACGCTACCAGAGCTCCTTACCTACTCCTATGAGCATTAAATGAGTTAAGACAAGCAGAAAAATTATACTGGAACTGAAATGACCATTATATTATTTATCCTGTTGTGTGTTTTCCATACATTGCCTTAAAAATAATTCACAGTAATTTGCACGTTAAAATATTACTGGCTCCTTTTCCATTAAATACCAAAGTGTGTAAAACTTCAGAATAGGTTAAAAATGAATCAACATGTAGTATTGAAAGAAGTCACTTTCTATGGCAAGCCCAGTAATTTGCTCTAGTGGTAAGTGGTAAGTGTACTACTACAAGGATGGTTGCAGAGCAAAAATTCTCACCTCCCAGCACCCACTCTGCCTGACAAGAGTTAATACTTCTCATTCAGATCAAACCAATTTGAAACGGGACTGAAAATCACCATTAAAACCTTTGAATGTAAAGAATGTTATAAACGCTGCTTCTATTCTCGTTCCCCTACTCTTTTTTCTTCATATCACACATCACAACATGACATTTTATAATACATTTAGGCAACCGATTTCCTTATTTTGCTCATGATATAATCTGAAATCCAGGGTATATGTCAAAACAGATGCTCAAATATTTACTCTAAAAATCAACTTGTTGTTGTTGTTGTTATGTGCCGTCGAGTCGGCCCTGACTCATAGCGACCCCTCCTTGGGTTTCTGAGGCAGTATCACTACGGAAGTAGGATTGTCCAACCTTCCTTCCGAGGAGTGGCTGGTCAACTAAGATCACAAAAAATTATAGATTTGGGTAGACTTGAGGATGCAAGATCAATTACTGTTTTCCATAATGATAAGAACTCATTCCCTCTAATTCCATCTTTCATTAATACTTCAAATTTCCAACGAAGTAATACTGAACAAAGCAAGCAAATTATATTTTATTTCATTCAACAAGTACTTGAGTGCCTACCATGTTATACGCCAAGTAACACTCCAGGCACTCGGCTCTTTAATCTTACACAGAATTTTGTCTTACAAAATGCCATGTGATTATAGACTACAATTCAACAGGGTGATGGTACTGTTATTAGGTGCTGTCCAGTTGGTTTCAACTCTTAGCGACCCTATGTACAAGAGAACAAAATACTGCCCAGTTCTATGCCATACCCACAGTATTTGCTGTCTGAGCCCATCATTGTAGCCACTGTGTCAACTCATCCCTTTGAGAGGATTCCCCTTTATTGCTGACTTTCTACTTTACCAAGCATGATGTCATTCTCCTGATGATATTATCCCCATATTAATGTGGGCCATAAGGGACTGGAAAGAAGGGGGAAAAACATAAATATCTTTATAAAGCTAGTTAGTAAGATCATTATGAATGACATTATATTCAGACCTTGAAGTTGGAGATTCTGCCTTTTAGTCCCTTCTACAAAAGGACCCTTTTATTCTGAATATATTTCTGGGAATTTAGAATCGAATCTGTCACCTAGAGCCAGTAGGAGCAAACAGGATAAATAACTAATGATATTTTGGATTAAATTAATTCAGCTACAGCCCTCCAATCTCATTAGGGCACAAAAAACAAATAGGTACACTGATTTTCAAACTGCTATGCTGAAAAATTAAAAACCATTTACCAAATTTAAAAAAATACGATGAACTGAGGAGAATCAAGTCAGTAACAACAGATATCCAAATCTATCTACCAACGTTTAACCCCATTTATTCTCCAAAGGACCATTAGTCTTCTTAGAGCTAAATTATAGTTTAGACAAGAACCATTTATTTGAACTCACAACCTCAAATACCTCACAAGTTAGGATCCAAGTAATCTGTAGTAAATACCCTATAAACCACTATAAATCTCACTTTCTTTCTGTCAGTTTAAAATGTTATCTTGTAAATAAGGTTTTCCCCTTACTCAACAAAAGACTTCTTATTTAATAAATTAAGTACAGAAGTAAGAATTTGAGCTGAAGAGAAACGAGGACTCAGATACCAGTTTGAAAAGATGTTTGCTGTCCTGTTTCCAAGACGGTAAATTCCATCTTACTGCTCTCCTGAAACCAGCAATAAGTACAAGTTTGAGACTTCAAAGTGTAGTCGTTTTAGGCCTGAAGATCGGGAGCGAGATCATTGTGGACACATCCTGTGCCTGATTCATCTTATTTTTACTCTCAAAGTGTTGGATCTCAATTTCTGCCTCCCTTCGCTTATGACTTTTTTTTTTTTCCTTTAAGGAGATGTTGAGGCATTGACAAAGTAACGGCCTACAAACCTGGTTCAATGAACTTTCATTAAACACCTCATTCCATCCCGTACCTCTCCCCGCTCCACTCTCATTAACCTTAAAAACTAAATGGCTAGTTTAGTATGTTATTCCGGGAATGTCAATAAAGGAACGAACTCCTAAGAAAGCAATGGAAGTCCTAGAAGAATAGGAGCTCCGCTGGCGTAGTGAATACATTTGGCTGCTAACCAGGTCAGAGCTTCAAAACTCACTAGCTGCTCTGCAAAACATCGGGCGATCTACTCCCGAAGGGGGTCGCTGTGACTCGGAGTTGACTACATAACAGTGAATTTAGTTTTTTTTGGACAGGCCAAATTAGTTTTCATCTTAGAACAGTTTAGGGGTTTAATTAGATAAACTTTTCCTCACCAAATTAAAACTCCCTGATGAAAACATCCATCCAGGTTCTGTATCTGGGGTACACAAAACCACCTCAGGCTAATAACCTCTAACATTTCCTTAAAATCCTAGCAAGCCCAGCAAAAGGCTCCAACTAACAGTGATAACTCCCTCCCGTATCAATAAAAGTATTAAGAGCAAAGAAAAGCAAAAAACCGTTTAAAACGCACAGACTGGACTTACTTGCTCACTATTCATTTTCCCATCCCACTATCTCTACAACTTTCAGTAAAGTACGGGCAGCCCAGAGTGGGGGGGCTCCAATCAGGCACAGACGGCAGCCACTCAGCTTATTACCACGTGTCGAGGGAAGCCGCCCGGGGTTTCCCCTCCCAGCCCCGCCACCGCCTCCAGGGGGCGGAGAGCCTGGGAGGCTCGTAGGCTCCCCCGCCCCCTCCCCGCCTCGGGGCCTCATCCCCAAGCAGCCCCTCCCTCCCGTCGGAATTCGCAGCCTCCGCCGTTCTTTCCATCCCCCTCTGCGAGAATTATTTTCGAGGCATAAACGGGGGCGCCCATGGCGGCGGGCTCCGCATCCTGGCCCGACCCGCACTCTAGGCGCCTCCTTCTCCCTTAGAGGCGCTGCCGCCCACTCCTTAGGGGGTCAGGGCCCCGTCGCGGCCTCGCTCCTGTGCGCGCGAATAAGCCGGTGGGGCTCTGGCAACGTCGGCGCAGAGTGGAGCGGCCACTGGTCCTAACAGGCCGCGCCAACTGCGAGACCCCACAAGCTGCCCCGAGCACCGCGTCCCCTCAGCCGTCCCTGTAAGAGGGGCTGGCCGGCCCTGGTGCTTCGCAGGCTGTGGGGCCGATAAATGGATTAAGGAGGCCTGTCGCCGGCGGCCCCAGTTGTCCCTTCATCCCTCCCTTCCGCGCAGGCCTCCCGGCCGACTCTACTTTCCCCTTCCCTTTCAGGCTCCCATCCGTTACCGGCGGCTAAAACGCGAAGCCAGGCGGCAGGAGCTGCGCAGGGAATGACTCAGGGCGGCAGCGGGAGGAGCAAGAGGCGGCGCCGCGAGCAGATGGCGCTAAAAAAGACCCGAGAGCCCGCCGCTCGCGCTCATATACAATTAGCGTCAGCACGTAGGGCCCGCTCCGCCGCCCACCCCCCGGCCTCGCCGTCTCCTAGCAACACAGAGAGAGGCGGGCTCAGAATTGGTTGCCTAGCAACAGAATGTCCTCCTTCCCTAGCGACCTCCACGATTTCGCCGCAGGCTCTCATAGCGAGCGGCGGAGGGCAGCTTTCAGGCTTCTGAAGTTCCAGTCCTGCCCCTTACTACGTGCTCCGCCATCTCTTTGCTCCCTGTGACTCGAGAAAGGAAGTCTCAATCCCGTCCATTTGCGGGAAGAGCTGTGATCCCCACCAAACCCTTGGCCTAATCGAAACTCCGCGGCCTTAGGCTGAGTTGTTATGTGCGGTGGAGTCAGACCCGACTCAGAGCGACCCCTCCTTGGGTTTCCAAGGCAGTATCACTAAGCGAAGTAGGTTGCCTAACCTTCCTTCCGAGGAGTGGCTGGTGGGTTTGAACCTCCGGCCTTCCTGTTAGGGTCAAATGCCTTAGGGAGGTAGCTAAAGTGCCCCAGCCACTACGTCTCCAGCTCGCCGCATCTTACCCTCCTCCTGTCCCTTTCCCCATCTGATTGGTGCAGCTTCTCAACTCCCAATAACCCTTTTACCACGCCTCCGAATTTTTCTCTAAGAATGATTCCTTACTTGTAAGTAACCACCTTGGAATGTCTGAAGCCTATTGTGTTGTCTCTTATTCAGCGGCTTCTGCCATCCTAGGGTACTCATCGCTCTCTTATACTTTATACCTTACAGGTGAGCCTCATTTCTGCCTTAGTTCTTTTGATGGGTGAAGGTGGTATATTTATATATTCTCTGAATGTTTTTTTTTTAATGAAAACACTCGATATATTCGTATGTTCATCTTTCCTTTGGAATACATCCTCCAGTCTGTGAAACCTCATGGCTATTTTTCAATTCAAGAAGGATTAACTAATTTTAACTCTTAGAACAGTGATTCTCCAAGTGTGGTCTGAGGGCCCCAGAAACCCTTTAAAGGTAGAGGTCAAAGCTATTTTCATAAGATAGCAGACACTTAGCTTACTCGGTGTAAAGCGTTGTTCTAAGTGGCTTATACAACATGTTTTATATATTTTAGCTCATTTTCACAGCAAGCCCATGAGTAGGTACTATTATTACCCGTAGCATAGTGGCTAAGACACTTGCCTGCTAACCAGACGGCTGGCGGGTCAAACCCACCAGCCACTCCTCAGAAGGAAGGTTGGGCAATCCTACTTCCGTAGTGATACTGCCTCGGAAACCCAAGGAGGGGTAGCTGTGAGTCGGGGCCAACTCGACGGCACATAACAACAACAATTTTATGGATAAGGTAACTAAAATATAAAGAGATTAAGAAACTTGCCCAGAGTTGCAATCAATATAGTAACTGGTTGTTAGGGATTGTATGGTGACCGCCAAAAAGATATATTGAACCTTTAACCCCTGAATCCTGTGAATGTGCATAGTGTCTTTGAAGATATTACTAACGTGGTCACACTGTTGGGCCAAATCCAATATGACTGGTATCCTTATAAAACAGAAAACACACAGAGGCAAGGCAGCCATCTGAAGATGAAGGCAGAGATTGGAATTACCCCTTCAAGGCCAAGGACACTTAGGTTTACCAGAAGCAGAAGAATTTTCCCGTGGAATCTAAATTTGGACTTCTAACCTCCAAAACTATGTGAAGATACATTTTTGTCATTTTAAGCCACCCAATTTATGGTAATTTGTTATTGCAGCTCTAGGAAACTTATAACTCATGCCTTTAAAATGTGTTGTGTTTTGAACCACAATTTGTAAATCTAAGCTTTTCCTATTTGAGTCCAAGGAAGGCATATTGTTCATGCATTAATTCCATAAATGTTGGGCACGACTTGAGACATTGGAAATAGAGCAATAAACAAGACACTAGATTCTTTTATTGAATTTATGTTCTAGTAAAGTGTAGCAAGTGATAAACAAGTAATAATAATTTCAACTATTAGTAAGTAAAAGGTTTATTAATAAAGTAAGAAAAAGGGGTAGAAGATGACTGATCTGAAGATATCATTGAACATACCTAAAAACCCCAAAATTCACACAATATAATTCACTTACCTAATTTCATTACAAAATAGTGTGACTCTGGTCACTGATCTTGGACTTAGTTGAAGTTCCTTTTTTCTTCACCCCTCTGACTTTCATCTGGTAGGGCAATGCAGTGAATTACTTAATATGTCCCTTCTAGCCATAGTCCTCCATTTGTGATGTATTGTAAATACTACACCTATGGTTATGGTCCATTGTGAAGTAAGTTGTCCATTATGTTTATTAGGCAAGATTAGGATAGGATATATCTTGAGTCACTGTCTTACTAGAGGATGTGACTCAAGTTACCACCCTTCGTTTCCTTGAGGGTATGCTCTGCATCCAATACATATGAATGCTCTGGCAAAGTTCTCTCTCTTGCCCTGAGTCCTGTGTCTGGTTTGTTATCATATGACCTCTGGTTCTTGGACCTTGAGACAGCAGCCTATCCTGGAACCTGATTCACCAGTCTCTGCAGCACTGCGAGCCAGCAGCACTTCATCTAACCTGCCTATTTAGTTTGTTGGCACCTATAAACAAGTGAGTGAAAAGAATCCTCCAGACTGACACCTGACCCACAGATTTGGAACTTGCCAGCCTCCACAACTGCGTGAGCTGTTTCCTTGATGTTTCGTGAGTTCTGTGAATATTACAACAAATTATGGAACCCTAAGATGCCACTCCTCGGAAGGAAGGTTGGGCAATCCTACTTCCGTAGTGATACTGCCTCGGAAACCCAAGGAGGGGTCACTATGAGTCAGGTGTGACTCGACGGTACACAACAACAAAGATGGATTAGAAAGTACTTAAGGAAGGAGAAGTAGTTGATGTTAGAAGTGATGGAGTGGTACAGCAGTTTGGAAAACTTGAACATTTGGGACATCTTTAACCTCCACCTCATGGGGACCAACCTTGTGCTGATCCTTCTAAAATAAATTATTCCAACAGGTAGGTTTTTTGTTTAGTTTGTCTTTGTAGCCTAGTGGTTTAAAGGTATGACTTTGGAGTAAAAATTCCCAGGTTCCATGCCTATTCTGTTGTTGTTCATTGTTGGTGGTTGTCACTGAATTATTTCCAACTCATGGAGACCCCATGTGTGCAAAGTAGAACTGATCCAAAATAAAGTTTTTAAGGCTATGACCTTTTGGAAGCAGATTTTGAGGCCTATCTTCCAAGGTACCTCTGGGTGCATTTGAATTGCCAACCCTCTGGTGCATTTATTAACTTCAGTTTCCACATGGGTAAAATTGGAGACAATAAAAGTTCATTCCTCATAGGGTTGTTGTGAAATTCTAAATAACACATATAAATTGCTTAACACAGTGCCTGGGAGCTCTGGTGGCATGGTGCCTAAGGCATTTGACTGCTAACCAGATGGCTGTTGGTTCAAACCCATCAGCCACTCCTTGGAAGGACGATTGGGGAATCTACTTCCGTAAAGATACTGCCTTGGAAACCCAAGGAGGGCTCACTATGAATCACTCAACAGTAGTGAGGTTTTTTTTTTTTTTAGTTATCATGGTGCCTGACACAATGAACAATAAATAAAAGTTAGCCATTATAGACCTCTTACTGATGTTTTTGTTTCATTAAAAAATAAAATAAAATCTCTGCAGTCTTCTAATAGTATCTGGCACTATTTTTAGTGAAATATTTTATTAAAAACCAACTTGTCACATATTTTAAAACATATTTTTCTGAGCTGAAATAATCCACACTAATTAGTACAAAAATATTATATTCAACATTTCTAAATATTGGATACAGGTACTATAGGAGTCAGCCAGACAAGACAATAATAGAACTGGTACCTTAAATGTGCTTGTGTCTGTATTTTAGCCTCTAAGTAGTAGGAAAGAGCATGTGCTTGTAAGTCAAACAGGCATAGTAAGTTCATCCCAACACTCTGTGACCTTGCGAAATTATCCACACTAAGCCTCAGGCTTCTTCATTTATAAAGTGCATTAATAATTTGAATACAATCTCCATCTTCATTGGGATGAAATTGAAAAATGTCTGTAAGCCCCCAGAGCAATGACTTGCATTTAATTATTCAATAAATGTTCATTTTCTTTCTCCTTCCAATTAATCAGTATGTAAAATCATCTCAAAACTGTACAAGATACATTTAAATAACTTACTACCTCAGTTTTAATTCTGGTTAGTTTTTTGTTTTGTTTTGTTTTCTAATTTTTTCTAAATTAATCTATAAATGCAGTGTAAAAATCAATCCAAATTCCAATAGGGAATTGTGAACAAGGTGATTTACATTTTTTCTTCCATATCTAAAAAAAGGATTGATAGCTTTTTCTTGATTCATTTGAAAACATCTTGATTTTTGCCTTCATTTCTTTCATTGAAAATTTTATTGAGATAATTGTAGATTCATGTGCAGTTGTAAAAAATAACAATATAGAGAGTTCTTGTATAACCTCTACCCAGTTCATCACAGTGGTAACATCTTGCAAAACTATGTTGTTGTTGTTGTTGTTAGATGCTGTTGAGTCACCTCCAACTCATGGTGACCCTATGCACAACAGAACAAAACACTACCTGGTCCTGTGCCAGCCTTACAATCTTTGCTATACCTGAGCCCATCGTTGTAGCCACTGTATTAATCCATCTTGTTGAGGGCCTTCCCCTTTTTCTCTGACCCTCCACTTCACCAAGCATGATATCCTTCTCCAGGGAATGGTCCCTTCTAACAACATTACCAAGTAGGTGAGATGAAGCCTGGCAGTTCTGGATTCCAAGGAGCATTCCAGCTGCACTTCTTCCAGGACAATTGTCATGGAATGATTTGTTCATTCATTCTACTGGCAGTCCATGTTACTTTCAGTATTCTTCACCAGCATCACAACTCAACTATAGTCCAATAAATATCACAACTGGGATATTGACACAATCCTTGATCTTATTCAGGTTTCCCTAGTTTTACTTTGATCCATTTGTGAATGTTTGTGTATTTAGTTCTATAAAATGTTATCATACATATATCTTCATGAATCTACCATAGTCAAGACACAGTTCGTGAATCTATCATAGTCAAGACACAGTTCTACCACAACAAGGATGTCTTATGTTGTCCTTCTATAATGGTTAGATTTCTCTTTCTTTTCTTTTTCTTCTTCTTCTTTTTTTTTTTGAACAAGTCAGATATGAGTCTACCTTTCCAGATTTTACTTTCTTCTTTCTTATTTCTCATAAATAAGCCTATTAGGTAGAAAACAGCCATGCCTTCCCTTAGATCATCAATATTTCTCACCTGGACCATTTGCAGTAGCTTCAGAATCAGTCTCCCTAATACCAATCTCTCATTCGCCTCCAATCTACATTGTGAAAGTTATTCTTTTAGAATACAAGTCTAGGGAGCTCTGGTGGTGTAGTGCCTAAGGCATTTGACTGCTAACCAGAAGGCTAGTGGTGCAAACCCCCCAGCCACTCCTTGGAAGGAAGGTTGGGCAATCTACATCCATAGAGATACTGCCTTGGAAACCCAAGGAGGGGTCACTATGAGTTGGATCCGACTCAATGGCAGTGAGTTTGGTAGTTTTTTGGAATCAAGTTTACTTTGTCATAAAACTTTTCAATGTCTACAGTACAAAATAAGGCTGAGAAAGCCCATCCCAATATGAATTTGTCCCATTTTTCTAGCTATATCACCTCTACGCATTTACAGATTTGGCAGAATATGAAGAATTGGCAAGGAAGATCTTGAATAGAAGAATAGTATCTGAGATGCCAAAAGAGGAAGTTAAATCAGGCATTACCCATCAGTCTAATTTTGATAAGATTTGATGTGTTGCTTCCATTGGGTGAAAGAGATCCCAGACTCCAGTAAGATGAGACAGCACCAAAAATTCAAAGAACATCTTTTAAAAGCCCATGCGATTCACAACTTTCTTATACCAAAAATTCGACTGCAAAAAGGATATTAACAATGGAAACAACAGTCAAGAAATCAGACGTACTGCACTCGGCAAATCTGCTGCAAAAGACCTCTTTAAAGTGCTGAAGTGCTGAAGACCTCTTTAAAGTGCTGAAGAGCAAAGATGTCTCTTTGAAGACTAAGGTGCACCTAACCCAAGCCACGGTGTTTTCAATTGCCTCATATGCATGTGAAAGCTGGACAGTGAATAAGGAAGAATGAAGAAGAGTTGATGCTTTTGAGTTGTGGTATTGGTGAAGAATACTGAAAGTACCATGGACTGCCAGAAGAACTAACAAATCTGTCCTGGAAGAAGTGCAGACAAAATGCTCCTTGGAAGCGAGAATGGCTAGACTTCGTCTCACCTACTTTGGTAATGTTGTCAGAAGGGACTATTCCCTGGAGAAGGTTATCATGCTTGATATAATGGAGGGTCAGTGAAAAAGGAGAAGGCCTTCAATGAGATGGATTGACACAGTGACTGCAACTATGGGCTCAGGTACAGCAAGGATTGTGAGGCTGGCCCAGGACTGGACAGTGTTTCAGGGTTGCTATGAGTCAGAGCTGACTCCATGGCACCCAACAACAACAAATATAAAATAGGCAAATATAGAGAGACTAAAGTTGGTTACCACTACTCATCTGTCAGTTTGTCATGCTGTCTGTGTGTTGCTCTGATGCTGGAAGCTATACCATTGGTATTTCAAATACCAGGAGGGTCACCCAGGGCGGGCAGGTTTCAGTAGAGTTTCCAGAATAAGACTGACTAAGAACGAAGATTAAGAATAAAGTGGCGACCACTTCTGAAAAACTTACTCACTGAAACCTTCTGAATAACAATGAAACACTGTCTGATATATTGGCAGCAGATGAGCCCCTCAGGTTAGAAGTCACTCAAAATATGACTGGAGAACACTTGCCTCCTCAAAGTAGAGGCCACCTCAATAGTGTGGATTGAGTAAAGCTTTTGGGATCTCCATTTGGTGATGTAGCACAACCACATCTACATTCTGAGAAGAAACATCTACAAACATCAATTATTAATAGGAACATGGAATGTACAGACTATGAATCTAGGAAAATTGTAAATTGTCAAAAATGGAATGGAACAGATAAAGATCAAGGCCCTAGGCATTCATGAGCTGAAAAGGAGCTCTGGTGGTGTAGTGCCTAAGGCATTTGGCTGCTAACCAGAAGGCTGGCGATTCAAACCCACCAACCACTCCTCGGAAGGAAGATTGAGCAATCTACTTCCGTAGAGATACCGCCTCAGAAACCAAAGGAAGGGTCACTATGAGTCAAACCGACTCAATGGCAGTGAGTTTGGTTATTTTATTTATTTATTTTTTTTAGTGAGCTGAAATAGACTGTTATTAGCCATTTTGAATTGGACAATCACATGGTATACTATGCCAGGAATGAAAAATTGAAGAGGAATGTTGTCACATTCATCATCAAAAATAATATTTCAAGATTTATCCCGAAATACAGTGCTGTCAGTGATAGGATAATATCCATAAACCTACAAGGAAGACCAGTTTATACCATTATTATTCAAATTTACACAACCACCACTAAAACCAAAGAAGAAGAAATTGATGATTTCTACCAAATTCTACAGTCTGAAATTGGCCAAATATGCAATTAAATGTATTGTGTTAATTACTGATGATTGGAATGTGGAAGTTGGAAATGAGGAAGCCTTGATGACATCAGAAACCACGTGATAGAATTTTTCTAGACCAATGACTGACTCATTACAAATACCTTTTTTCAACAACAAAAATAGTGATTATACACTTGTACTTCACCAGAGGGTATATACAGGAATCAAATTGACAACATCTATGTAGAAGCCCGATATCATCAGTTAGAGCAAGGCCAAGAGCTGACTGTGGAATAGACCATCAATTACTCCTGTGCAAGTTCAATTTGAAGCTGAAGAAAATGAAAACAAATCCAAAAGAGCCAAAATACAATCTTGGTTATATCCCACCTGGATTTAGAGACCTCCTGAAGAATAGATTTGATGCATTGAACACCAATAACTGAAGACTAGATGAGTTGGGGCTTGACATCAAGGACATCATACATGAAGAAAGCAAAAGTTCATTAAAATGACAGGAAAGGAAGAAAAGACCAAAATGGATGTCTGAAGAGACTCTGAAATTTGCTCTTGAACAGAGGGTAACTAAAGCAAATGGGAAAATGATGAAATAAAAGATCTGAACAGAAGATTTCAAAGGGCATTTTGTGAAGACAAAGTAAACTATTATAGTGAAATGTACATGGACCTGGAATTAGAAAAATAAAAGGGAAGGACAAGCTTGGCATTTCTGAAGCTGAAAGAAATAAAGAGAAAAATTCAAGCCTTGAATTGCAATACTGAAGGATTCATATTGGCAAAATGGGTATTCCATCAATTCCTGGAGACTGGTTTCTCACCATTTCCCTCAGTGCAACTTGCACTTCTTCCTTCAGCACCATTGATTCTTGATCTTATGCTAACTCCTGAAATAGCTGAACATCAACAAACTCTTTCTGGTACAGTGACTCTGTGAATTCCTTCCATCTTCTTTTGAGGCTCCCAGCATTGTTCAATTTTTTGCCCATGGAAGAAATTGAAGATTTTTACCAACTTCTGCTGTCTAAATTGACCAAAGATGCAATCCAGATGTATTGATTATTACTGGTGATTGGAATGCATAAGTTGAAAATAAAGAAGAATCATCATTAGTTGAAAAATGTGGCCTTGGTGATAGAAAGGACACCGTTTATGCCAAGAAATTTGGAAGACAGCCACCTGGCCAACTAACTGGAAGAGACTCATATTTATGCGCATTCCAAAGAAAGTGATCCAATAGAATATGGAAATTGTCAAACAATATCATTAATATCACATGCTAGTAAAATTTTTCTGAAGATAATTCAAAAGTGGTTGTAACAACACCTCAACAAAAAGATTAACAATTCAATTAAAAAATGGGCAGAAGACGTGAATAGACACTTCACCAAAGAGGATATTCAGACAGCCAGCAAATACATGAAGAAATGCTCATGATCATTAGCCATCAGAGAGATGCAAATTAAAACAATGAGATACCATCTAATCTGAGCATGAATGGCAAAGTTCAACAAGACAGAAAATAATAAATGCTGGCAAGGATGTGGAGAGATTGGGACTCTCACACACTGCTGTGAGACTGTCAAATGATATAACCACCATGGAAAGCAGTATGGTGATTCCTTAAAAAGCTGGAAATAGGAATACCATTTAACCTAGCCATTCCATTACCAGGTATATATCATAAAGAAGTGACAGCCAGGACACGAACAGATATATGCACACCCATGTTCATCACAGCACTATTTACAATAGCAAAAAGATGAAAACAACCTACGTGCCCATCAACAGAAGAATGGATAATCAAATATGGTACATACACACAATGGAATACTATGTAACACTAAAGATAATGTAGAGTCTGCAAAACACCATGGATGAACTTGGAGGACATTATGCTGAGTGAAATAAGTCAATCACAGAAGGACAAACATAGTATTAGTTCATTATTGTAAAATGAACAAGGAAAGGTTTATATATGGAAGGAAACTTTCTTTGTTGGTTACCAGGGGTAGGAGGGGAGGGGAAGGAACACTGCAAAAAAAAAAAGGAAAAAAAGTGGTTGTAACAATTGACAGGAAACTGCAAGAAATTCAAGCCAGATTCAAGAGTTCATGGAACGAAGGTTATCATTGCTAATGTTAGATGGATCTTGGCTGAAAGCAAAGAATACCAGAATGATGTTTGTTGTTGTTGTTGTTGTCGTGTGCTTTCAAGTCAGACCCGACTCATAGTGACCCCTCCTTGGGTTTCTGAGGCAGTATCACTACAGAAGTAGATTGCCCCATCTTCCTTCCGAGGAGTGGCTGGTGGGTTTGAACCGCCAGCCTTCTGGTTAGCAGTCAAGTGCCTTAGGCACTATGCTACCAGAGCTCCTGTGTTTTATTGTCTATGCTAAGGTACTGGACTGTGTGGAACAAACAAATTATGGACAACATTTCAAAGAATGGGAATTCCAAAACACTTAGTTGTGCTCATGAGAAACCTGTACATAGACCAAGTCGCTGTCTTTTGAATGCAACAAGGGGATACTGCATTTTCAAAATCAGGAAAAGTGTGTGTCAAGGTTCTGTCCTTTCACCACATTTATTCAATCTTTATGCTGAACAAATAACCAGAGAAGCTGGACTCTATGAAGAAGAATGTGGCATCAGAATTGGAGGAAGACTCCTTAACAACCTATGATACGCAAATGACACAACCTTACTTGCTGAAACTGAAGAAGACTGGATACACTAACTGATGAAGATCAAAGACTTCCTTCACTATAGATTACACCTTAACCCAAGGAAAACAAAAATCCTCACAACTGGGCCAATAAGCAAATCATGGTAAATGGAGGAAAGATTGAAGTTTGTCAGCAATTTCATTTTACTTGGATCCATAATCAATGCTCACAGAAGCAGCAGTCAAAAATGTATTGTACTAGGCAAATCTGCTGAAAAGACCTCTTTAAAGTCTTAAAAACAAAGATGACACTTTGAAGACTAAGGTGCACCTGACCCAAGCCATGGTATTTTCAATCTCCTCATGGAGCTCTGGGCATAGTGCCTAAGGCATGTGACTGCTAACCAGAAGGCTGGCAGTTCAAACCCACCAACCACTCCTCAGAAGGAAGATTGGGCAGTTTACTTCCATAGAGATACCACCTCGGAAACCCAAGGAGGGCTCACTATGAGTCCAATTGACTCCATGGCAGGGAGTTTGTTTTTTTTGGTTCATATACATGTGAAAGCTAGACAATGAATAAGAAAGACCAAAGAAGAATTTATGCATTTGATGCTGGTCTGATAGAGCCTGGTAGAACCACTGAGACTATGGCCCCTAGCTGCCCTTCAGGTCTGGAATTGAACCCACACCTGTGGTTTCCAGCCAAAAAAAGACAGGCATATGAGTTGAACATTTACCTCAGGTAGATATACTCCTTGGAGAGAACAATCATGAGAGAAATAAGGGCTGCTTATACACAGGGAGACAGCTCAGGGGGCAGGAGTGAATGGAGGGATGGACACTGGGAAGAGATAACTATGAGGAGGAAGTGGGAGGGGAACTGCTGCATTGTGGTAAACTGTGGTCAACGTCATGAGACAAAGTGTATGTGAACTGCTGTATGGAAAGTGAATTTGCTCTGTAAATCTTCACATCCCCCTCCCCCCAAAAAAAAGAATTTATGTGTTTGAATTGTGGTACTGGCTAAGAATATTGATGATACCATGGGCTGCCAGAGGAATGAACAAATCTGTCTGGGAAGAAGTGCAGCCAGAATGCTTCATATAAGTGAGAACAGCAGCCAGACTTTGTCTCTCATACTTTGATCATGTTATCAGGAGGGACGATTCCCTGGAGTAGGATATCATGCTTGAGAAAGTAGGTCAGCAAAAAGATGGGAAGACCCACAAGGAGATGAATTGGCACAGTGGATGTAATGATGGGCATAATCCTAACAGTGTGGGGATGGCACAGCATTGGGCAGTGTTTCATTCTGGTGTACATAGAGGGTCATTATGGGTCAGAAGAGACTGAGCAGCACCTAACAACAACAATAAAATGAAATTACTATAAAGATTAATGAGAAAACTTGTAGAATGCTTAGTAGAGACCCTACCAACATAGCATTATGTTTGGAATGAGGGACTATTCTCAGCTCTCAAGGCAGAATCACTCATGGAATGTCATTTATAAGAGGAATTACAAAAGAATAAATTCTCATTAGTAGTTGGACAAATTATTTCTCTCAACTTTATAGCCTTAGAATGAACTTGGTATCTTGTAAGTCTCTAGGAACCTTCCCAAATTGGCAGCCAGTAATTTCACACTCTCTGTAACAGTGTTTTCCAAAAGAACTTTCTACACTGTCCAATATGGTAACCACTAGTCTTATGTGGTTGTTAAGCATTTAAAATCTGCACAGTGTGACTGAAAAAATTAAATTTTAACATTTTTGTTTAATTTCTGTATAAATTTAGATAACCTCATGTGGCTAGTGGCAAAAAATTAGACAACATAGCTCTAGATAACCTCAACTTATTTACTTACTTACATCCAGTGGAAAAAAAAAAAGTCTTAATTAAAAGTCCCTAGGCATTATTATTTTCTTTTTTTAATGCAGGATAGGAAATAAAAATGCTTTACTATTTACTCAATTAAGCATGTTGGTTATAGCCTAGGTGATACCACACTATGATCTATTATCACCCCTAAATTATAGATCAACAAGTTTAATTCACACAACAAATGAATGTTTAGGGATTAGTGTCACATTTTATAGGCATGGAAACTGAGTTAGAGAGTGTTAGTACATTACCCAACACATGGCAACCTCATGTGTGTCAAAGTAGGGTTTCCAATGACTGTTTTTTCAGAAGTAGATTGACAGGCTTTTCCTGGTGAACTCAAACCTCTAACTTTTCAGTTAATAGCCCAGCACTTAACTCTTTACACCACTTAGGGACACCCAAGATCACACAGCTTGTAAATGTGACATGCAAACTCAAGTCTTTCTAAAGCCTAAGCTCTTAGACACTAAAAGATGTGTATTATCTCTGTCAACTGATATCTTGGTACCTAGACCATATTACCTGTTACCTGTAAAAATAGTATCAGGAATTAAATATAATAATGTAAACTTTTATGGAGCATCCATAAGAGAATTCATTTGAATAGCATTTGGTAGTTGTGCAAAACCATAGAGTGATTTCTACTATTCATTGTCTTTGAGTTCAATTCAAGGAAAATTGTCCTTTCATGTTTATGATTTATTTATTCATTTTTTTTAGAACAAAAGTCATATACTCCCCTGTTTCCTTTGAACCAAGAAACTTTCCTCAGGGATTACATTGTGGTTACCTGGGGTGCCCAGTGACATAATTTGTTCATTTAGCATATGATTATTGTATTTATAAGGCCTACTGTGTGCGGGAAGGAGCTCTGAAGGCACAATGGTGAGGCTGTTGGCTGCTAACTGAAAAGTCAGAGATTCGAAACCACCAGCTGCTGTGCAGGAGAAAAGAGCTGGTAATCTGTTGCCATAAATACTTCAGCCGAGGAAACACTATGGGTCAGTTCTACTCTGTCCTGCAGGGTCATTGTGAGTCAGAATCAATTTGGACAGCACACAACAACACTGTGTACAGGGGCTATGCTTATAATGGGCTACAAAAGAGAACATGACAGAAAGTTCCTGTCATCAGGCTTCCCACAGTCAAATAGGGGAGAGAGACATTACACAAATAACAATGCAAATAATTAATTGTAATTGTGTTAAGAGTCACAAAGGTAAATGAATGGTGGCCAAATGAGAAAATAGTCAAGACAATAGGCCTAGCTTAATGACTTGTTAATGAGAAGAACCTCTGAGAGCAAACTTCCTGATCATTAGTCAGCAATTCTAGTTATGTGCTCACATTTCATTTTATATAATTTTATAATCAGTACATTAGGAAAATGTAAAAATAAATAAAATGCATAAACATCCCTCTTACATGTAAGGGAGTACATAATAATTATTAATGCATTTATTTTTCTTTCAGTAGAAATCCAATTTTAAACATTCCTCTAGAAAGTGTGTAAAGCACCTTCATTTTACTAAAAATGGAAATAGAGTTAAAATTATGTCATTGCTTTTGCATCTGCATTATTAATTTGGAGAAGACAAAGAATAATAGGGGCTTAGCCTTATGCTTTAGAAGCTAAAACTGATAAGCAAGGATCATCCCTGTGTGAAATAATTAATTCTTAAGTGAGAAGGGTATAGGCAAGAGGTGACTAAGAAAAACCGGTATCTCCTGCCTTTTAAGGATTTATTCTACTTTCATTATTATGATTCCAATCAAAACAACCAAACTCACTGCTGTTGAGTCAGATCCAACTCATAGAAACCAATACTTGGGTTTCTGAGGCAATATCTCTATGGAAGTAGATTGCCCAACCTTCCTTCCAAGGAGTGGCTGGTGGGTTTGAACCACCAGGCTTCTGGTTAGCAGTCAAATGCCTTAGGCACAATGGCAGGTTAAGAGTTCACAAAAATTAATTTTAAGATTCCCTTTTCTTATGGTGGCAGAGTGGATAAAGTATTGATTGCTAACCAAAAGGTTGGTGGTTCAAACTCACCAGCTTCTCCATGGGAGAAAGATGAGACAGTCTGCTTCCATAAAGATCTGCAGCCTTGGAAATCCTATGAGGCAGTTCTACTCTGTCCTATAAGGTCACTATCCACCATCAGTCTGTCAGTTTGTTGTACTGTGGTGGCTAGCATGTTATTGTGAGATTGGAAGCTATGCTACTGGTATTTCAAATACCAGCAGGGTCACTATTTTGGTTACCTAGTGCCTCTCTAGGAGCTCTGGTAGCATACTGGCTAAAGCACTTGACTGCTAACCAGAAGGCTGGTGGTTCAAACGCACCAGCCACTCCTCGGAAGGAAGGTTGGGCAATCCTACTTCCGTAGTGACACTGCCTCGGAAACCCAAGGAGGGGTCACTATGAGTCGGGGCCGACTGGACGGCACATAACAACAACAACAACAGTGCCTCTCTGATATGAATATACTACAAATGGGATGGTTTTAACAAACAGGAGTATATTCTCTTACAATGTTGGAGGTTCAAAGTCTGAATTCCAAGTGCCAGTCTCTAGGGGCTGGGTGAAAGCCCCTCGACCTTGGGCTTCAGCTTTGCCTCTTGCTCCCAGCCCACGGAAGCTAGAGCCATCTCTTCATTTAGGCTGCTGCTACCTGCTGTAGCTGACAATCCCAAGGTTGACAAGTAAAAAGGCACAGTCCTGATATTACCAAACCACATGGTAGGCCATTAATTCAGGGCCATTAAAAGTCCCAACATTGGCAGGGCAACATGGCAGGCTGCTGTAAAATGACTCAGCTACATGCAGGGTTCAAGTGTCCTGTCAGCTGGAGACCTTCCTCAAAGTTGCTTCTTATATACTGCAAGCAGCCCACATCCCTGAAGCAGATACTCAGCTGCTCCAGTAAATTCCACCATAGAGTTAATTACCAATCACACCATGTGGAATAACTACATCCAGCTGCCCAGCCACTCAACCACGCCCAGCCAAGTTGACACACAACCTTAACTACCACAGTCATCCATGGTAGACAGGTTTCAGTGGAGCTTCCAAACTAAGACAGACTGTGAAGAAGGACAGGGCCATTCACTACTGAAAAAATTTGCCTCTGAAAACTTTATGAATAGCAGTGAAACACTGATATATCACTAGAAAACTTTATTAATAGCCCTGAAACCTTGTCTGATATCGTGCTGGGAGATGAGCCCCTCAGGTTGGAAGGCACTCAAAACATGATTGGAAAAAAGCTGCCTCCTTAAATTAGAGTTGAGGACATTAAATCATAGATGGAGTAAGCCTTTTGGGACCTCCATTTGCTTATGGGGCACTACTTGCAATGGGAAGAAAGAGTTGCAAACATTTTTTAATAATTGGAACATGGGATGTATAAAGAGTGAATGTAGGAAAATTGGAAGTTGTCGAAAATGAAAGGGAGTGCATAAAGATTGATAGCCTATGCATTAGTGAGCTGAAATGGCCATTTTGAATCAGACAATCATATAGAATACTATGACAAGAATGACAAATTGAACAGCAATGGCATCACATTCATCATCAAAAACAACATTTCAAGATCTATCCTGATGTATAATGCTGTCAGTGATAGGAAAATATCCATGTGCCTACAAGGAAAACCAGTTGATATGATTATCATTCAAACGTAAGCACCAACCACTAAAGCCAAAGACAAAGAAATTGGAGATTTTGAAAATGGTGGAATAGGCAGAAAGACTGCACAGACCCTCTTCAACAAAGAAAAGGGGAACCAATTAACACAGACACAGAAGATAATCCTGGACCCTTAAGCCTTGATGGGAAGGATAAGAAGTGGACTAAACCTCAACTAGCAGAAGAATTTGCATAAAAATACCAAAAAAAGGAGACATATGCAGGTGCAGTCTGGCAGTGATCCTGAGTGATCCTGATGGCACAGACAGCTTGGAGATTGCCGAGTGGTGGTAGGACCTAAGAATTAACCAAAATAATGAGCCCTGCTAGCCAGGGACTGCAGGGAGGACTGCTCTGGTGGCTGGGGAATAAAAGGCGAAGCAGCAGTGAAGAGGTAGGCGGGCTGAGCTGTGGACTTCAGCCTGTCCAGAGGGCACAGCCATTTTGAATGTTTATAAGCAGTTTGACCATTTTGGATATTGAAAGTGACAGCATTCTCCCAGATTCCAGGGACTTAAGAACTTAAAATTGCTCTGGTGGCTGGGGAATAAAAGGCGAAGCAGCAGTGAAGAGGAAGGCAGGCTGAGCTGTGGACTCTGCCTGTCTAGAGGCTGCTGCCATTTTGAATGTTTACAAGCGGCTTTACCATTTTGGATATTTAAAGAGACAGTGCTCTCCCAGATTCCAGGGGCTTAAGAACAGGTTCTGCTTGCCAGTAACCCCAAGGACACTCCAGACCTGGATGACTTAAAAAGGTGTGACATTCCCCGTATTACTCTTATACCCCACACCCGCTTGGTGAACAGAGGTGTATTCATCACCCACTCCACCCACCTTCTGGACCCACAGGAACTCCATCCCAGTCTGTGTGCTCGGACAGAGTCTGGGTGCAATGCCCTCACCCGATTTGTTTGTTTTTATTATTTTTTCTTTCTTTCTTTTTTCTGGTTTTTAGTTTGCTTGCTTTTGTCTTTTAAAACTACTATTATTATTAAAACTATTGTCCTATTTACTATTATTTTTTTATTCTTCCCCTCCCAGGTCTTAGTTTTCAGTTTTTTTTTTTCTTTTCCCTGGACCTGGTTGCAATATTTTTTTCTTTTTCTTTTTTTCTTCTAGTAAACCCTGTTTCTGGCTTATGTTTTTGTATTTTTCCCATTTTTTTCTTCATTATTATCCTTCTCTATGGTTTTTCTCTTATTGCCCTATCCCCAGATATTGCAGGTTTTCATGTTTTTCTCTTCTTCTTTTTCCCTTTTTTCTTTTTCTGTTGGTAACTGTTCCTGTGTGATTATATAGTGTATTTTCTGTCCATGTGCTTTTAGTTTTTTTATGGTCATTCAATAGTAATTTTTGTCTAACTGAGTGGGAGACAGCAAAATTGCCCGTAAGACACAACTATACCCACACTTCCTGAAACTTCACTTACTTGGCGAGAGCTGCCACCTCCTTCTCCACCAATGGGCCAACAATAAACAACCACCAAGCAGAGCCTGAATCACCCTTGGCGCCTTTTCACAGTTAACAGAGATCAAAACACAACAACGCCATGATGTCTCCAGGGCAACAGATCATCACGGTCCACACAAAGAAGCAAGATAAAGTGGTAGACACAAGGGAACAGGATACAGATCCAGAACACATCCCTGAGGAAGAAGCAGCATTGGAACTCTCTGATAAGGAATTCAAAAGAAT
>NW_006921777.1:5762570-5768245 GCF_000298275.1 Orycteropus afer afer | reverse complement strand
ACTATGAGACCAGAAGAACTAGATGGTGCCTGGCTACCACTGTCAACCACTTGGAAGGGGATCTATGTAGGAGATCCTGGATGGAGAGGGAGAACAATGTGGAACAAAACTCAAAATCATTTGGAGGGAAAAAATGGGGGGGGACCAGTTTTGCTGCTCTGATAGAGAGCCTGGTGGAACCACTGAGACTATGGCCCCTAGCTGTCCTTCAGGTCTGGAATTGAAACCACACCTGTGGCTTCCAGCCAAACAAAAGACAGGCATATAGATTGAACATTTACCTGAAGTAGATACACTCCTTGGAGAAAACAATCATGGGAGAAAGAAGGGCTGCTTATGCACAGGGAGACAGCTCAGGGTGCAGGAGTGCATGGAGGGAAGGACACAGGGAAGAGGTAACTATCAGGAGGAAGTGGGAGGTGAGCTGTTGTATTGTGGTAAATTGTGGTCAATGTCATGAGACAAAGTGTATGTGAACTGCTGTATGGAAAATGAATATGCTGTGTAAATTTTCACCCAAATCACAATTTAAAAAAGTTTTTAAAAAATTGGAGATTTTTACCAACTTTTGCAGTCTGAAATTGACCAAACATGCAATCAAGATGTATTGATAATTACTAGTGATTGGAATTCAAAGGTTGGAAATAAAGAAGCAGCATTGGTAGTTGGAAAATATGGTCTTGGTAATAGCAATGACACCAGAGATTGCATGATAGAATTTTGCAAGACCAATGACTTGTTCATTGTAAATACCTTTTTTTTTTTTTTCAACAACATAAGCAGTGACTGTACCTGTGGATCTCACCAGATGAAATACACAGGAATCATATCTACTACATCTGTGGAAAGAGGTGATAGAGAAGCTTACTAATATTAGTCAAAACAAGACCAGAAGCTGACTGTGCAATAAACTACATGTTGCACACATGCAAGCTCAACTTGAAGCTGAGAAAAATTAAGTCTATGAGAGCCAAAATATGACCTTGATTATATCCCACCTGAATTTAGAGACAATCTGAAGAAGAGATTTATCACATTGAACACCGATGACCAAAGACTAGACAAGATGTGGAATGACATCTAGGACATTATACATGAAGAAAGCAAAAGTCATTAAAAAGACAGGAAAGGAAAAAAGGACCCAAATCAATGTCAGAAGATACTCTGAAACTTGCTCTTGAACAGGTAGTAGCTAAGGAGAATGGAAGAAATGATGAAATAAAAGAGCTGAACAGATTTCAAAGGGCAGCTCGAGAAGACAAAGTAAAGTATTATAACAAAATGTACAAAGATCTAGAGTTAGAAAATCAAAAGGGAAGAACACATGGGCTTTTCTCAAGCTGAAAGAACTGAAGAAAACTTTCAAGCCTCAAATTACAATATTGAAGGATTATTATGGGCAAAATATTATGTGGGAAAAATGTAGGAAGCAACAAAAGAAGAAGAAAGGAATATACAGAATCACTGTACCAAAAAGAATTGGTCAATGTTCAACCATTTCAGAAGGGTAGCACATGATCAAGAATCACTGGTACTGAAGGCAGAAGTCCAAACTGCCTTGAAGGAAATGGCTAAAAAACAAGGCTCCAGGGATTGATGGAATATCCATTGAGATGTTTCAACAGCCAGATGCAGGACTGGAGGTGCTTACTTGTTTATGCCAAGAAATTTGGAAGACAGCTACTTGGCCAACCTAGTAGAAAAGATCCATATATGCCCGTTCCAAAGAAAGGTGATCCAATACAATGAAGAAATTATTGAAAAATATCACTAATATTACACACAAGTAAAATTATACTGAAGATAATTTAAAAAATGGTTGCAGCAGTATATTGACTGGGAACTTGCAGAAATTCAAGCTAGATTCAGAAGAAGATGTAGAATGAAGAATGTCATTGCTGATGTCAGATGGATCTTGGCTGAAAGCAAAGAATACCAGGAAGATGTTTACCTGTGTTTTAATGACTACACAAATGCATTTGACTGTGTGGATCATAAAAAATTACGGATAACTTTGCAAAGAATGGGAATTCCCAAACACTTCATTGTGCTCATGAGGAACTGTACATAGACTAAGATGTTGTCATTTAAATAGAACAAGGAGATACTACTTTTCAAAATCAGGAAAAGTGTATGTCATGATTATATCCTTTTGCCATACTTATTCAGTCTTTATGCTAAACAAATAATCTAAGAAGCTGGACTATGTGAAGAAGAGTGCAGCATCAGGACAGGAAGGCTCACCAATAACCTGATATGCAGGTGACACAACCTTGCTTGCTGAAAATGAAGAAGATGTGAAGTACTTACTGATGAAGATCAGAGGCTGCAGCCTTCAGTATGGATCACACCTCAACAAAAAGAAAACAAAAATCCTCACAACTAGACAAATAAGCAACATCACAATAAATGGAGAAAAGACTGAAGTTGTCAGGGATTTCATTTTACTTGGATCCAGGTCAACTTCCATGGGAACAGCAGCCAAGAAATCAGACAATGTATCGCACTGGGCAAATCTGCTGTAAAAGAGTTCTTCAAATTGTTTAGGAGCAAAGATGTGACTTTGAAGACTAAGGTGTGCCTAGCTCAATTCATGGTATTTTCAATTGTGAATTTTCAATGTATGTGAAAGCTGGACAATGAATAAGGAAGACCGAAGAAGAGTTTATGCCTTTCAATTGTGGTGTTGTCGAAGAATACTGAAAATACCATGGACCATCAGAAGAATGAATGAAATCTGTCCTGGAAGAAGTGCGGCTGGAATGCTCCTCAGAAGCCTGAATGGGCAAACTTTCTCTCACCTATGTCAGAAGGGACTGTGAAATCCTTGAAAAGGATATTGTCCTTAGTAGAGTAGTGTGTCAGTGACAAAGGGGAAGAGTCTCAATGAGATGAATTGATACAGTGGCTGCGACAATGGGCTGAAGCATAGCAGGAATTGTGAGGAGGTGTAAGACTGGGAAGTGTTTTATTCTGTTATTTGTAGGGTTATAATGGGTTGGAGCCAACTTGAGGACACCTAACAACAGCAACAACATAGGGTCCTTAGAAGTTGGAATGGACTCAATGGCAGTGGGTTCACTTTTTGGTTTCTACTTAGAACTCACCTGAAACAGGATAGATAATTTTCACATGGGTCAGCCAAAGATCAGCACAGGTGTCAGCACATTAACAACAATAATAGGAAAATTAGACACAAAGAAGGCTCCCCATTTTTTTTACAACCTTGACTTCACCACCTCTGCCTTAGTGCTTTCTTTAGGATTTAAGAGTAGCTGAATGCGCTCATTTATTTCTGATGATTTTTTTTTTCTGATGTTCAGAAGTGGAGAAAGGGAAAAGGCTGTGAAAACAGAAACAGTTCCCAGGTGTGGCCTCCAAGGACTGTCTCCTCAGATTTCTACCTAGTAATCCGGAACCCGCCCTCCTGCCCCTTATTGCTAGATCTACCCCAGAGATGCATTTAATTTATGAAGTATCTTCTTTGAAAATAAAAACATCTTTGAAAAGTCTCTTTTTGACACCTGAGATCAGTTGTACTGGGGAAATGGGAGTTGGGATGGATGGAGATGAGAGAACAGGGTATTTTGGAGCATGGACTTTTGAAGGGTAGAAATGACTAGGGCAAGAGGCAGAGCACAGAGCACAGAGCAATATCTGCCCAGGCAAGTCAGAAATTTGAGAGGGGTATGGAAGGAAGAAGGGAGGGTGACAACACAAACCAAAGCACATGTCTAATCTGGTTAAAAAAATTACTTTCTGTAAAGCACTTAGAATAGTGCCTGGCCCCAAATAATGTGAAATAATAAATATTTACTAATTATTGGTTCTAAAAGAACTCTGATGGTGCAGTGGTTAAAGTATTAGTCTGCTAACCAAAAGGTCAATGGTTTGAACCCACCTGTAGTGCTCCAGTAGAAAAATGAGGCAGTCTGCTTCTGTAAAGATTTACAACCTTGAAAATCCTATGGGGGATGTTCTACTCTGTCAGGGTCACAATGAATCAGAATTGACTCAATGGCTATGGATTTTAATTATTGATTCTAACCAGTAAAACAGTTTCTGTCAAGCTCTAACCCATGACAACCCCTTGTGTTTCAGGGTAGAACTGTGCTCCATAGGGTTCTCAAAACTATGATCTTTCAAAAGTAAATCACTATGTCCTTCTTCCAAGGCTTCTCTGTGGGTTCCAACAGCCAACCTTTGCAATTAGCCCAGAAATTAACTGTTTGTGCCATTCAGGACTCAATTATTGGTCTTCCCATTGCCACTGAGTTGATTCTGACTCATAGTGCCAATTTCCATGACTAAGGAAGTTTTAGGAGCTCTGGTAGCATAGTGGCTAAGGCACTTGACTGCTAACCAGAAGGCTGGCGGTTCAAACCCAACAGCCACTCCTCGGAGGGAAGGTTGGGCATTCCTACTTCCGTAGTGATACTGCCTCGGAAACCCAAGGAGGGGTCGCCATGAGTTGGGGCCAACTCGATGGCAAACAACAACAACAACAAGAAGGAAGTTTTATTCCTCCTCCTTCTCTTCTTATCATGTGGCCTACCATTCCCAGGGCTCAAAGATATGATTTGCACAATTCGTTGCACAGTTTAATTCCATGTTAGGTAAAAAAGGATTTTGTGAGCTGGCTCAGACCCCCAAACTACATCCATTCATTCTTGGTTAAAAAAAATATATATTTGGCACACAGCAGGTGTTAAATGAATAATTGTTTTTTTAAAAATATGTTTAGCATTCTGAACAACCAATTTATACACTTGGGGAATGGATGGTATTTCTAGGTTGAGTGCTCCCTATGTGTTGAAGGTGTTCTTATTTCTTTCACGATTGAACAAGAATGGTTTTGTAATCAGTTGCAACTAATCATTATCTTAAAGTTTGTGATTTGAACTGAATTTAAAATATTTTCAATTGAAAGAGAGAGAATTAAACACCCTCACCTCAGACATCCTGGAGAGTAATACCCTTATATAAAAGGTGAATCAGATCGACTCTTAAAAGCAACATTGGGGTCCTAGTGCTGAATCTAGGGGCAAAGACTTAAATGAAGTAAATTGCTTAGTGAGGAAAATCAAAGGCATCTATAGGTTTGGCTATTATTCTTCCTGAGAAGGAGAGAGTGGAGGAGAGAGGGAGCAATGAGAAGATGGAGTGGACTAAGCAATAAGGCTGGACCCCATTCTGTAAAAAGGCCAGACATCTTCCTATAATCCATTTGTCTTTGGGTGAAAAAAAGACAATGCCACTATGACCTGTGGTGATTAATGGGTTGGGAACAGAACTTTCAGATAGGAATGGCTACCAACACTCAGACAGTTAGGGACATTTAACTTGTACTTGGAATGGGAGCTCTCGTGGCATAGTTAGCATTTGATTGCTAACCAGAAGACTGGAGGTTCAAACCCACCAGCCACTCCTTGGAAGGAAGATTGGGCGATCTACTTCTGTAGTGATACTGCCTCGAAAACCCGAGGAGGGATTGCTATGAGTCAGATCTGACTCGACAGCAGTGAGTTTGGTTTTGGTTTGGTACTTGGAACATGTTCCTGGCTTTGTAATCAGTCACCGAATCAAGATTCTAGAAATGTGTCAAAGGTTGAGCATCAGAAACAGAAGTAAAATCATTCTCATCTAAAAATAGGAGCTCTAGTAGCATAGTGCCT
>NW_006921777.1:5759823-5761705 GCF_000298275.1 Orycteropus afer afer | reverse complement strand
GGTTATAAATCTTCATGGAAGCAAACTGCCTATCTGTCTTCCCCAGAGTAGCTGGTGGGCTCGAACCAATGACATTTTAGTTACAAATGCCTTAACTACTGCACCACCAGAGCTCCTTTCCAGAGAGACTCAGACATAGATTATAGACTATTTGGTTTTGTTTACAAGGATTAATATGTTGACATCACCTTGAGCAATAAGAATTCTAAAATGTAGTGCTTTCAACTGGTATTTAAAATTCCTTGGACTTCATATTTCCTGAAGCATTCCTTCCTTATGTCTAGCCCAACACTTTGAGCTCTACTTCTCCTAGAATTAAAGTCTTATTCTCCATACTTCCTGATTTTCTTTTTACTTGCAAAGTATAGTTTATTTAACTCTAATAAGTTTCTATATATGGTTGTCTTAGTTATCTAGTGAGCTCTGGTGGCATAGTGCCTAAGGCATTTGACTGCTAACCAGAAGGAAGGAAGATTGGGCAATCTATTTCCGTAGTGATACTGCCTCGGACACCCAAGGAGGGGTTGCTATGAGTTGAATCCGACTCAATGGCAGTGGGTTTGGTTTTGGTTTGGTTTAGTTATCTAGTACTGCTATAACAGATATACCACAAGTGGATTACTTTAGCAAACAGTAATCTATTCTCTCATTGTTTAGGAGGCAAGAAGTTCAAATTCAGGGCACCAGTGCTTGAGGAAGGCTTTCTCTCTGTCAACTGTAAGGGAAAGTAATTGTCAATGTTCCCCTGGTCTAGAAGTTTCTCAGTGCAGGAACCCCAGGCCCAAAGGATGTGTTCATCAGGGGAGCTCCCAACTCTTCTTTCTTGGTGGTAGGAGGTCTCTCTGATCTCAACTGGCCTATTTAATCCCTTTTATATCTCAAAGAGAGTAACTCAAGATACAACCTAAACCTGTGGATTTCATCCTGCCTCATTAACAGCATAGAGGTGTGGATTTACAATGCACAGAATATTTACATCACATCAAAAATAGATGATTAAATACTGAAAATCATGGCATAAACAAGTTTACATATATTTTGGGGAGACACAATTCAATCCATAAAAATGGTGGAGAAAAGATATTGCAAAAACAATAAGATACCACTATATATGTATTAGAACACTAATACATTGACAATACCAAAACACTGACAATACCAAATGCTGATGAAGATGTGTAGCAACAGCAGCTACCATTCTTTCCTAGTTGTTGTTGTGGTTAAGTGCCATTGGGTCAGCTCCGACTCAAAGCCACCCTAGGCACAACAGAACTAAACATTGCCTGGTCCTGTGCCAGCCTCACAATACTTGCTATATCTGAGCCCATCGTGGCAGCCACTGTATCAATCCATCTCATTGTGGGTCCTCCCACTTTACCAACCATGATATCCTTCTCCAGGGAATGGTCCCTTCTGACAACATTAACAAAGGAGGTGAGACAAAGTCTGGCCATTGTCTTCCAAGGAGCATTCCAGCTGCAATTCTTGCAGGACAGATTTGTTAGTTCTCCTGGTAGTCCATGGTACTTTCAGTATTTGCCAACACCACAACTCAAAAGCATCAACTCTTCTTGGGTCTTCCTTATTCATTGTCCAACTTTCACATGCATATGAGGTGATTGAAAATACCATGGCTTGGGTTAGGCATAGTTTAGTCTTCAAAGAGACATCTTTTCTCTTCAGCACTTTAAAAAGGTCTTTTGCAGAAGAATGAAGAAAACCAAAAATTCACGGAAACAATTAGTCCTAACTGGTACACCATTCGATCTGCAGCCTATACAACTATGAGACCAGAAGAACTAGATGGTGCCCAGCTACTACTGTCAACCACTTGGAAGGGGATCACTGTAGGAGATCCTGGATAGAGAGGGAGAACAATGTG
>NW_006921777.1:5755430-5758566 GCF_000298275.1 Orycteropus afer afer | reverse complement strand
ATGATATAAATGATATTGTTTGATAATTTCCACATTCTGTGGAATCACTTTTCTTTGGAATGGGTATAAATACGGATATCTTCCAGTCAGTTAGCCAGGTAGGTGTCTTTCAAATTTCTTGGCATAATGAGTAAGTACCTCCAGTACAGCATCCATTTGTTGAAGCATTTCAATGGGTATCCCATCAATTCTCTAGTTTTTTGCTTAGTGCTTTCCTTCAGTGCAGATTCAACTTCTTCCTCCAATACCATTGGTTCTTGATCATGTGCCACTTTCTGAAATGGATAAACATTGGCCAGTTCTTTTTGGTACAGTGACTTTGTGTATTCCTTCCATCTTCTTTTGGTCTTTCCTAAATTATTCAGTATTTTGTCTGTAGCATCTTTCAATATTGCAACTTGAGGCTTGAATTTTTTCTTCAGTTCTTTCAGCTTGAGAAATGCAGAATGTTTTCTTCCCTTTGCACATGTCTTAATAATAACTGACTCTGTCTTCTCAAGCTGTTCTTTGAAATCTTCTGTTCTGATCTTTTACCTTGTCATTTCTTCCATTTGCTTTGGCTACTTTCCATTGAAGAGCAAGTTTCAGAGTCTCTTCTGACATTCACTTTGGTCTTCCTTTTCTTGTCTTTTTAATGACCTTTTGCTTTCTTCATGGATGATGTTCTTGATGTCATCCTACAATTCCTTTGGTTTTCTGCCATTGGTGTTCAATGCTTCAAATCTACTCTTTAGATGGTCTCTAAATTCAGGTGGGATGTAATCAAGGTCATAATTTGGCTCACATGGGCTTGCTTTAATTGTCTTCAGCTTCAAATTGAACTTGCATATGAGCAGTTGATGGTCTGTTCCACAATCCTGGCCTTGTTTGAGCTGAAGATATTGAGCTTTTCCATCACCTCTTTCCACAGATATAGTTGATCTGATTCCTGTGTGTTCCTTCTGGTGAAGTCTATGTGTATAGCCACTGCTTCTGTTGTTGAAAAAAGGTATTTGCAATGAATAATTCATTGGTCTTGCAAAATTCTAACATTCCATCTCCAGCATCTTTTCTATCACTAATGTTATATTTTCCAACTATCATTCTTTGTTTCCAAATTTTGCATTCCAATCACCAGTAATAATCAACACATCTTGATTGCATGTTTGGTCAATTTCAGACTGCAGAAGTTGATAAAAATCTTCAATTTCCTCATCTCTGGTTTTGGTGGTTGGTGTGTAAGCTTGAATAATAGTAGTAGTAACTGGTATTTCTTGGAGGTGTGTGGATATTGTCCTATCACTGACAGCATTGTACTTCAGGATTGATCTTGAAACATTCTTTGCAACAATAGATGTCACACCATTCTTCTTCAATTTGTCATTCCCAGCATAGTGGATCATCTGGTTGTCTGATTCAAAATGGCCCAAACCAGTCCATTTCAGCTCACTAATGCCTAGGATATTGATCTTTATGGATTCCATTTCAGTTTTGAAAACTTCCAGTTTTCCCAGATTCATACTTTGTACATTCCATGTTTTGATTATTAATGGACGTCTGCAGCTGTATCTTCCCATTTTGAGACATGCCGCATCAGCAAATGTAGGTCCTGAAAGCTTTACTCCATCCACATCATTAAGGTCAACTCTGCTTTGAGGAGGCAACTCTTTGCCAGTCATATTCTGAGTGCTTTCAACCTGAGGGGCTCATCTTCTGGCATAATATCAGACAAAGTTTCAGGGCTATTCATAAAGTTTTCCAGTATTATATAAGATAGTATTTCACTGCTATTGATAAGGTTTTTACTGGCCAATTCTGTGAGAAGTGGGTGGCCCTTTCGTTATTCCTAGTCTGTCTTAGTTTGGAAGCTCTGCTGAAATGTGTCTACCATGGTTGACCCTGCTGGTATCTGAAATACCAGTGGCATAGCCTCCAGCCTCAGAGTAGCACACAAGCCACTATAGCATGACAAACTTACTGACAAGTGGTGGATTCTTTCCTAGTGAGAATGCAAAAGGGTGCAGTCTGGAAAACAGTTTGCAATTCTTCAAAAAGTTTAATATTAATTTACCATATAATCCAGCAATTCCTCTCCTAGTTATAGGGGGAAAAAAACTGAAAATAGAGATCCAAACAGATATTTATATGCCAACGTTCACAGAACCATTATTTACATTAGCTAAAAGGTAGAAATAACACAAGTGTCCTTCAACAGATGAGTGGGTATGTGTATACATACAATGAAATATTGAGTCACAAACAGAAAGTTCTGATGCTACAACATAGATGAACCTCAATAACATTATTCTAAGTAAAATAAGCCAGACACAGAAGGACAAATATTGTATGTTTCTGCTTATATGAAATATCTAGAATAGGCAGACAGAGATAGAAAGTAGATTAGAGATTATGAGGAGTTGGGAGTAGGGGAGAATGGAAAACTTTTATTTAATGAGTACAGAGTTTCTGTTTGAGGTAATGAAAGTTTTGAAAATAGATAGTAGGATTGTTCAATATTTGGAATATAATTAATGCTACTGAAACATACACTTAAAGATGGCTAAAATGGCAGCTTTTATCTTCTATATATTTTACCAGATTTTTTTTAAAAAAGTGATAACTTCCACTTTAGAAGACAGTGTGGCAATTTCTTATAAAGCTAAACACATTCTACTCCTATGAAGCAGCAATCGCCTCCCTAAATATTTACCCAAATGAGTTGAAAATTTATATTCATAAAAACCAAATGTGTTTAGCAGCTTTACTGACAACTGCCAAAAACTGGAAGCAACCAACATGCCCTTCAATAAGTAAATGGTTAAACAAGCTGTAGTAAATCCATACAATGGAATATCATTCTCCAATAAAAAGACATGGTTGTTGTTGAGATGACACATAGCAGCTCCATGCACAGCAGAACAGAACATCCCTCGGTCCTGCACCATCCTCATAATCTCGGCTGTGCTTGAGGTCATCATTGTAGCCATTGTGTCAATCCGTCCCGTTGAGGCTCTTCTCCGTTTTTGCTGACCCTCTACTTTACCATCCATGATATCCTTCTCCAGGGACCAGTCCCTTCTGACAACATGATCAAAGTACATGAGATGAAATCTGACTATTCTCACTTCTAAGAAGCATTCCAGCTGTACTTTTTTTT
>NW_006921777.1:5746669-5752150 GCF_000298275.1 Orycteropus afer afer | reverse complement strand
GTCTGAGCACGCCGACTGTGATGGAGTTCCTGTGGACCCAGAAGGTAGGTGGGAGTGGGGCTGGCCACACCTCCGTTCACCAAGCAGGGCAGCTGTACTTTTTGCAAGACAGATTTGTTCACTCTTCCAGCAGTCCACAGTATTTTCAGTATTCTTTGCCAACACCACAATTCAAATTCTTCTTCAGTCTTCCTTATTTATTGTTCACATGGCATATAGCTTTCACATGGCATATAGGCTATTGAAAATATCATGGCTTGGGTCAGGCACACCTCAGTCTTTAAAGTAACATCTTTGCTCTTTAACACTTTAAAGAGGTCTTTTGCAGCAGATTTTCCCCGTGCAATATGACCTCTGATTTCTTGGTTTTTGCTTCTATGAGTGTTGACAGTGGATCCAAGTAAAATGAAATCCTTGACAATGTCAATCTTTTCTCCATTTATCATGATGTTTCTTACTGATGTAATTGTGAGGATATTTGTTTTATTTTGAGGAGGCGTAATCCAAACTGAAGACTGTAGTCTTTGATCTTCATCAGTAAATGCTTCCAGTCTTCTTCACTTTCAGCCAGCAAGGTTGTGTCATCCACATATTACAGGTTGTTAATGAATCTTCCTCCAATCCTGATGCTGCATTCTTCTTCATATGGTTTCTCAGATTATTTGCTCAACATCTAGACTAAATAAGTATGGTGAAAGGATACAACCCCGGCATACACCTTTCCTGATTTTAAACTACTCAATATCCCTTGTTCTGTTCAAAGGACTGCCCCTATGTACAGGTTCCTCATGAGAAGAATTGTTCTAGAATTCCCTTCTTCCCAAAGTTATCCATAATTTGTTATGATTCACACAGTCAAATGCCTTTGCATAGTCAATAAAATACAGGTAAATATCTTTCTTGTACTCTTTGCTTTCAGCCAAGACCCTTCTGACATCAGCAACGATGTTCCTTGTTCCATGTCCTCTTCTGAATCTCACTTTAGTTTCTGGTAGTTCCTTGTCAATTTTTGAAGTATCTTCAGCAAAACCTTACTTGTGTGTGATAATAATGATATGGCTCAATAATTTCCACATTCTGTTGAATCACTTTTCTTTGGAATGGGCACAAATATGGATCTCTTCTAGTCAGTTGGCCAAATAGCTGTCTTCCAAATTTCTTGGCATAAACCTCCAGTGCTGCAACCCATTGGTGAAACATCTTAGCTGTGTCCCATCAGTTCCTAGATATTTGTTTCTCACTAGTTCCTTCAGTGCAGGTTGGACTTCTTCCTTCAATACCATTTGTTCTTGATCATATGCTACTTCCTGTTGAACATTGTTTTATTTTGAGGAGGTGTAATCCATACTGAGGGAGCTCTGGTAGCATAGTGGCTAAGACACTTGCCTGCTAACCAGACGGCTGGCGGTTCAAACCCACCAGCCACTCCTCAGAAGGAAGGATGGGCAATCCTACTTCCGTAGTGATACTGCGTCAGAAACCCAAGGAGGGGTTGCTATGAGTCGGGTTTGACTCGACGGCACATAACAACAACAACAACAACAACAACAGTCCATACTGAAGACTGGATCAATAAATGCATTTGACAAAAGTCAAATGTTGAACATTGAACAATTCTTTTTGGTACAGTGACTGTATTTCTTCTGTCTTCTTTTGATGCTTCTTGCATCATTCAATATTTGCCCAAAGAATCCTTCAATATTGCAACTCAAGGCTTGAATTTTTTTCTTCAGTTCCAGCTTGAGAAATGCCAAGCATGTTCTTCTCTTTTGGTTTTCAAACCCTGGATCTTTGAACTTTTCATTATAAAACTTTACTTTGCTCTCTCGAGCTGCCCTTTGAAATTTTTCTGTCAGTTTTCCATAGTGTAGTGGTCTGCATGTTGCTGTCATGCTAGAAATTATGCCACCAGTATTTCAAATATCAGCAAGGCCAACTATGTTGGACAGGTTTCAGCAGAGCTTTCAGGCTAAGATAGATTAGGATGAAATATTTCTGAAAAAAATTGGCCTCTGAAAACCTTATGATGAAATAAAAGAGCTGAACAGAAGATTTCAAAGGGCAGCTCTAGGGGACATAAAGACATGGAGAGACATAATATGTCTATTGCTAAGTGAAAGAAGCCAGGCTGATAAGCCCACTACTGTTTGATTCCAAATATATGACATTCTGGATAAGACAAAACTTTAGAGGCAGTAAAAATATCAGTGGATGCCAAGTGCTGGCATGGGGATAGGGGAGAAGCATAAATATGTACAGCAAAGAGGATTTTAGGGCAGTGAAATGATTCTGTATGATGCTGTAATGGTGGATATATGACATTATGCATTTGTCAAAACTTATAGAACTGTACAACCTAAAGTGTGAACCTTAATGAAAACTGTATTGTTGTTAGTGGCTGTGGAGTTGGTTCCAACTAATGGTGACCCCATGTGTGCAGAGTAGACCTGCTTCATAGAGTTGTCAAAGTTGTGAATGCTCCAAAGCAGGTTGTCTGGTCTGTCTTCAGAGGGGTCTCTGGGTGGGTTTGAACTGCTAAATTTTTGTCTGCTAGTCCAGTGCTTAACTGTTTGCAACACACAGCTACCTACAATGTAAACTACAGACTTTAGTTTATAATAATGTTTCAAAATTAATTCATCATTTGTAACAAATGTACCATAACAATGCAAGATGTTAATAATAGGGTAGACTGTGATGGTGGTGGGATGGGTGTAGAAAGTATATGGGAACTCTCAATACTAGCTGCTTAATTTTTTTTTGTCACTCTAAAACTGCTCTGACAAAGGCCCAAAATCCATTAAATGGGAGAGAGATAGCCTTTTTAACAAATGGTGCTGGCAAAATTGGATATCCACTTGCCAAAAAATGAAACAAGACACATATCTCACCCACACACAGAAATGAACTCAAATTGGATCAAAGACTTAAATATAAAACCCAAAAGTATGAAGGTCATAAAAGATAAAATAGGGGCAAATCTAAGGGCCCTAATTTATGGCACAAATAGACTATCAAGCATAACGCAAAATGCACAGGCAGTGGAATAGAAACTAGGTGACTGTGACCTTTTAAAAATTAAATTCTTATGCACATTTAAAGACTTCTCCAAAAGAGTAAAAAAATAACCTAAGGATTCAGAAAAAAATATTTGGCTATGACATATCAGACAAAGGACTTAATCTCCAAAATTTATAAAAAAACTTCAACACCTCAACACCAAAAAGACAAACAACACAATTCAAAAGGGGGCAAAGGAAATGAACAGACACTTCTCTAAAGAGGATATACAGATGGTCAACAAACACATGAGGAAATGCTCATGATCATTAGCCATTAAAGAGATGCAAATGTAAACTACAATGAGATACCGTCTCACCTCAGCAATAGCAAAGTTCAACAAGACAGAAAATAACAAATGCTGGTGAGGCTGTGGAAAGATTGGAACTCTTATATACTGCTGATGGGACTGCAAATGGTACAATCATTGTGGGAAATGGTATGGCATTTCCTTAAAAAATTGAAAATAGAAATACCACTTGATTCAGCAATTCCATTACTAGGAGTATATCCTAAAGAAGTGAGAGATAGAACACGGACAGACACGCACATTCATGTTCATTGCAACACAATTGACTATAGCAAAGAGATGGAAACAATCTAAATGCCTGCCCATCAACAGATGATTGGATCACCAAACTATGGTACATTGACACAACGGAATACAATGCAACATTAAAGAACAATGAAGAATACACAAATCATCTCGTAACATGGATGAATTTGGAGGACATTATGCTGAGTGAAAGAAGTCAATCGCAGAAGGACAAATATTGTATGAGCCCACTATTGTAAAAAGTCAAGGAAAATTTATTCAGGGAAGGAAACTCACTTTGTTAGTTACCTGGGGCAGGAGGGAAGCGGAGGGAAAATGTCAGAATATTTGTAGGTCACATGTTGATTTGAGTGAGGAGAGGACCGATATGGAAAGGGTCTGTGACCAGCATGGTGACATTGGGGAAAGGAAAGACACTGAAGTGTACATAAAAGATACAGACAACAAAGGCAAATACTATTACATGCACAACACTGCAGCAAATATCAGGCTATGCATTAATGCATAAACCGGTGAGAACAGCAGCTGGGAGTAGGTGAAAAAGAATACACTTCAGACCAAGCATAGATTTGGCTGAAGATAATTTTACATATGCACTAGTACTACAAAATTAACCACATACATTACAGAAGCAACAGAAAACAGGTTTGGAGTAACTTCTCAGAGACAACCAAAAATCTTATGAGAATCACCAGGCCTGGGGACTCAGGGCCATAATCTTGGGGGACATCATGCTCCATTGACACACATAGTTCATAAAAATTTGGTTTTACAACCTACTTTGGTGAGTACAACTGGATCTTAAAAGCTTTTGAGTGACCATCTAAGATGCAACTATTGGTCTGCTCTCATCTGGAGCAAAGAAGAGTGAAGAAAATAAAAATCATCTGGAAATAATTAGTGCAAAGATAACATGGACCAAGATGACCTCAGTCTCCAAAACCCAAGACCAGAAGAACTAGATCATGCCCGGCTACCAATGCCAACTGCTTGTTGTTGTTAGATGACATTGAGTCATCTCCTACTCATTGCAACCTCATGTACAGCAGAACAAAACCCTGCCCAGTCCTGTGCCAGCCCCATGATTTTTGCTATACCTGAGCCCATCATTACAGCTACTGTGCCAATCTAACTCGTTGAGGACCTTCCCCTTTCTTGTGGTCCCTCCACTTTGCCAAGCATGATATCCTTCTCCAGTGAATGGTCCCTTCTTACAACATGACCAAGGTAGATGAGACAAAGTCTGGCCATTCTTGCTTCCAAGGAGCATTCTGGCTGCACTTCTTCCAGGACAAATATGTTAGTTTTTTCAGCAGTCCATGGTACTTTCAGCATTCTTTGCCAACACAACTCAAAACTATCGACTCTTCTTTGGTCTTCCTTTTTCATTGTCCAGCTCTCACATGCATATGAGGCAATTGACAATACCATGGCTTGTGTCAAGTGCACCTTAGTCTTCAGGGAAACATCTTTGCTCTTCAGCACTTGAAAGAGGTCCTTTGCAGCAGATTTGCCCAATACTATACAATGTCTGATATCTTGACTACCGTTTCCATTGGTGTTGATTGTAGAACCAAGTAATATGAAGTCTTTGACAACTTCAATCTTTTCTCCATTTATAATGATGCTGCTTATTGGCCCCATCGTGAGGATTTTTGTTTTCTTTATATTGAGATGTAATCCATAATACAAACTGTAGTCTTCCATCTTCATGAGTAAGTGTTTCAAGTCATCCTCACTTTCAGCAAGCAAAGTTATGTCATCTGCTTGTTAATGAGTCTTCCTCCAATCCTGATGCCATGTTCTTCTTCATATAGTCCAGCTTCTCAGATTATTTGTTCAGCATAGAGATTGAATAAGTATGG
>NW_006921777.1:5744987-5745924 GCF_000298275.1 Orycteropus afer afer | reverse complement strand
TTTGTTGAACCATCTCAATGGGTATTCCATCAAATTCTGGAGCCTTGTTTTGCCACTTCCCTCAGTGTAGCTTCAACTTCTTCCTTCAGTACCATTGGTTCTTGAACATATGGCACCTCCTGAAATGTATGAACATCAACCAATTCTTTTTGGTACAGTCACTCTGTGTATTTCTTCCATCTTCTTCTGATACTTCCTGCATCATTCAATATTTTGCCAATGGAATCTTTCAGTATTACAACTTGAGGCTTAGATTTCCCCTTCAGCTTGAGAAATGCTGAGCATGCTCTTCCCTTTTGGCTTTCCAACTCCATGTTTTTCCACATTTCATTATAATAATTGACTTTGTCTTCTCGAGCTGCTCTTTGAAATCTGTTTAACTCTTTTATCTTATAATTTCTTCCATTTGCTTTAGCTACTCTCTGTTCAAGGGCAAGTTTCAGAGTCTCTTCTGACATTTATTTTTCTCTTTTCTTCTTTTCCTGTCTTTTTAATCACCTTTTGCTTTCTTTATGGATGATGTTCTTGATGTCATCTCACAATTCCTCTGGTTTTCAGTTATTGGTGTTGAATGCATCAAATGTATTTTTCAGATGGTCTCTAAATTCAGGAGGGATATAATCAAGGTCATATTTTGGCTCTTGTGGACTTGTTTTAATTATCTTCAACTTCAACTTGCAAATGAGCAGTTGATGGTCAATTCCACAATCAGCTCCTGGCCTTGTTTTGGCTGAAGATATTGATCTTCTCCACTGCCTTTTGTCACAGATGTAAGCAATCTGATTCCTGTATACACTATCTGGTGAAGTCCATGTGTATAGCTGCCATTTGTGTTGTTGAAAAAATGTATTTGCAATGAAAAAGTCGTTGGTCTTGCAAAATTCTATCATGTGATCCAGCGTTATTTCTACTTCCAAGGCCAAATTTTCCAACTACC
>NW_006921777.1:5743487-5744577 GCF_000298275.1 Orycteropus afer afer | reverse complement strand
GGGAGTCATGCCACTTCAGCAAATGGAGGCCCCAAACGCTCTACTTTATCCATATCATCAAGGTAGGCTCTACTCTGAGAAGGCAGTTCTTTCCCAGTCATATTTTGAGTGCCTTCTGGACTGAGGCACTCACCCTCTGGCACTGTATCTGACAGTGTTTCAGGGCTATTCATAAAATTTTCCAGTAATATATCAGACAGTGGTGCACTACTATTCATAAGGTTTTCACTGGATAAGTCTTTGAGAAGCAGATGGTTTCTTCCTTCTCCTGAGTCTGTCTCAGTCTGGAAGCTCCACTGAAACCAGTCCACCATGGTCACCCCTGCTGGTAAAGCCTCTAGCCTCACAGCAACGTGCAAGCCACCACAGTACGACAAACTGACAGACAAGTTTGTCTCCCTTAGCTTTTCCAACCACTCTGCTCACTTTCTAGGCTACTCTCTACCTGTTCCTACTGGCCCTGTCTGCTGCTGCTCCCTGCTGCCTGGGAGCAAGGACATTCTGGACAACAATGACTGAAAAGGTGTGATGTTCCCCTTGTTACTCTTATAAACACACTGTCTTGGTGAATGGAGGTGCAGCCATCCTTCACTCCCACCCACCTTCTGGGATGGCAGGAACTCCATCTCAGTCTGTGTACTCCAACAGAGCCTGGGTACCCTGCCCACATTTTTTGTTTGTTTGTTTGTTTGTTGTCTGTTTTAAAATTATTATTGTTATTACTACTTTTGTCCTTTTTATTACTATTCTTTATTCTTCCCTTCCCAGGTTCTAGTTTTCAGCTTTTTCTCTTTTCCCTGTTCCTGGTCCAAATTTTTTCTTTCTCATGGTTAACCTTATTCCTTGTTTTTCTTTTTGCATTTCTTCCCATTTTTTTCTTCATTATTCTCCTACTCTACCTTTTTTCCTTTATCACTCTCTCCCCAGATTTGCAGGTTTGTTTTACCCCCCCCCCTTTTTTTGGTTATTGTTCCTGTGTGATTACACAGTGTGCTTTTGTCCACTTGCTTTTACTTTTTTAATAGTTGTTCAGTTGTTATTTTTGTCTAACTGGGCGGGAGACAGCAACAGTGCCCATATGACCCAACTA
>NW_006921777.1:5737274-5738454 GCF_000298275.1 Orycteropus afer afer | reverse complement strand
GTGAGAGCGGGGGGCGGGGGGGGGACAAGAACAGACATATGCACACCAATGTTCATCACAGCACTATTAGAAAAAGAACAACAACTAAACAACTGCTTCATAGGGTTTTCTTGGCTATAATCTTTACAAAAGCAAATTGTCAAGTATTTCTTTTGCAGTGCTGCTGAATGGGTTTGAACCACTAAACTTAATGTTAGTAGACGAGTACAAACCTTTGGTGTACTAGTGAGAGACTAGTGCTGAGCACATGACAGATACTAAATTAATGGTCAGTCCTCTTCCTTTCATTAGTGAGATAGGTGGGAACAGCGGCAAAACTATCTCACCTCATGGATTCCCCTCCCATGCACTAGACAATCACTAAACAATTACTAGACAATTTTGTGCACAAACCAATAGAGGCTATATTTGTAGCCCAAAATATTACATTTGCAAACATGTTGTTTCTGTTGTTAGGTGCTGTCAAGTCAGTTCTGACTCATAACAACCCTATGTACCACAGGAAGAAATACTGTCCAGTCCTTTGCAATTATCACAATCCTTCCTGTGTTTGAGCCCAATGTTACAGCCAATGCAACTGTCATTTCATTTTTTTAATGCATTTTATTGAAATATAATTTATGTACAGTGAAATACACAAAACTAAAGTAATGTGGGTCAATGCATTTTTTTGTTTTTGCATTGTTCCCTCCTCTCCCCTACCACCCTTGGCAACCAACAAAGAAAGTTTCTCTCCATATATAAATCTTTCCTTGACCCTCCACAACAACAAACTAATACTATATTTGTCCTTCTAGTGATTGACTTATTTCACTCAGCATAATGTCCTCCAAGTTCATCCATATTATGCGGTGTTTGCAGACTCTACATTATTCTTTAGGGCTGCATAGCATTCCAGTATGTGAGTGTACCATAGTTTGGTACTCTCCGCTGATGGGCACGTAGGTTGTTTCCATCTTTTGGCTATTGTAAATAGTGCTGTGATGAACATGAGCGTGTATGTATCTGTTCCTATCCTGGCTCTCACCTCTCTAGGATATATACCTAGTAATGGGATTGCTGGGTCAAATGGTATCTCCAATTCCAACTTTCTAAGGAATCGGCGTATTGCTTTCCACAGTGATTGTGCCACTTCACAGTCACACAAACAGTGTATGAGAGTCACAGTCTCTCCACATCC
>NW_006921777.1:5732089-5735933 GCF_000298275.1 Orycteropus afer afer | reverse complement strand
TTTCAGACAATTTAGTATTAATCTTCTGGATTTCTATATGTAGATTTTTAATCATTTCCAATTTTTCATTTATTTTGTCATTTTGTTCTTGTATTTTCTTCCAAAATTCTTCTAGGGTTTTATCTTTGTTTTCCTTGGTCTGTCTCTCAATCCATTGAAGATACCTAAGTATAATTCTTTTGAATTACTTTTCAGGGAGTTCCAATGCTATGTCTTCCTCAGGGATGTGTTTGGGGTCAGTATCCCGGTCCTTTGTTTCTCCTGCTTTGTCTTGCTTCTTTGTGTGGACTGTGATGCTCTGTTGTCTCTAAGACATTGTGATGTTTTTGTATTTACATTTAATTGGTGATTATATGTTGGAGTGACTTGTCCACAATTAGGTTTTCTTTGTTTTGTTTGTATGTTATCTATACAGGCAGGGTACTGTGCTATGGTCCTCTATTCACTAGTTGACAGCACTTATACACTCACCACCTGTCTCCTTTCTTTTGTCACCCTCTTGTATGTCCTTGCCCACCCTGGCAAACAGAGCCTCTTCTTAGGTCCCTGGAATCTGAATGAGAATGCTATCACTTTAAATATCCAAAATGGCTGCCACATGTAAACAATCAAAATGGCTGCACCCTCTGGATAGCAGAAAGTCCACAGCTCAGGTTGTCTCCCTCCTTGCTGTTTCCCTTCATAGTCATAGGCCACTAGAGAATTGTCCCTGCAGCCCTTGGTGATCGGGACTGGTCTGTAGATCAATTCTCAGGTCCCAACACCACTTGAAAATATTCAGGCTGTTGGTCTCGTCAGAATAGCTGACAGTCTGCAGCTCCGACCATCTCTGTACTCACTGTTTTTGTTCAGGTTTTTCCACTAGTCGGTGCCTAATCTACTTCTGTATAGTTCCTTTCAAAGCTCAAGGTTCCAGGATTATCTTCTGTATTTCTGTCAATTGGTTTTTCTTTTCTTTGTTGAAGAGGGTCTGTGGCACTTGTCTGCCTATTCCTCCATCTTACTGGAAGTCCTCGTCATTTGACTTCTTGACTGCTATTTCCATGGACATTGATTGTGGATCCCAGTAAAATGAAATCCATGACAACATCAATCTTTTCTCTATTTATCATGATGTTGCTTATTGGTCCAGTAGTGAGGATTTTTGTTTTCTTTATGTTGAGGTGTAATTCATATTGAAGGCTATAGTCTTTGATCTACATCAGTTTAGTGCTTCAAGTTGCTTCACTTTCAGCAAGCAAGGATGTGTCATCAGCATATCACAGATTGTTATAGAGTCTTCCTCCAATCCTGATGCTGTGTTTTTCTTCACATAGTACAACTTCTCAGATTTTGTGCTCAGCATACAAATTAATAAATATAGTGAAAGGATACAACCTGACACACAACTTTCCTGATTTTAAACCATGCAGAATCTTGTTTTGTTCAAACGACTGCCTATTGGTCTATGTACTGGTTCCTCATGAACAAAATTAAGTATTCTGGAGTTCCTATTGTTCCCATTGTTGTTCATAATTAGTTATCCACATAGTCAAATGCTATTGCATAGTCAATAAAAAACAGATAAACATCTTTCTGGTATTCTCTGCTTTCAACCAAGATCCATATGATATCAACAGTGATATCACTCATTTCACATCCTCTTCTGAATCTGACTTGAATTTCTGGTAGTTCCCTGTCAATGTACTGCTGCAACTATTTTTGAATTATTTTCAGCAAAATTTTACTTGTGTGTGATATTAATGATATAGTTTGATAATTTCTGCAGTCTGTTAGATCACCTTTCTTTGGAATGGTCAAAAATATTGACCTCTTCCAGTCAGTTGGCCAGGTAGCTGTCTTCTAAATTTCTTGTCATACACTAGTGAGCACTTCCTGTGTAGCATCTGTTTGTTGGAACATCTTAGTTATTATTCGGTCAATTCCTGGAGCCTTACTTCTCACCAAAGCTTTCAGTGCAGCTTGGACTTCTGCCTTCAGTAACATTGGTTCTTGATCATGTGATACCTCCTGAAATGGTTGAACATGGATCAATCCTTTTTTGTTCAGTGACTCTGTATATTCCTTCCATCTTCTTTTGATGCTTCATCATTCATTATTTTACCTATGTTGTTGTTGTTGTTATGTGCTATCGAGTCTGACCCAACTCATAGTGACCCCTCCTTGGGTTTTCCAGGCAGTATCACTACAGAAGTAGATTGCCCAATCTTTCTTCCGAGGAGTGGCTGGTGGGTATTGTGTCTCAAGGCTTCAGTTTTTTCTTCAGTTCTTTTAGTCTGAGAAAAGCACAGTAAGTTCTTCCCTTTGGATTTTCTAACTCCAGGTATTTACACATTTCTTATAAAACTATTTTGTCTTCTTGAGCTGCCCTTTGAAATCTTTTGTTCAGTTCTTTTACTTCATCATTTCTTCCATTGGCTTTACTCACTGTATGTTCAAAAGCAAGTTTCAGAGTTTTTTTTGACATCCAGTTTTTTTTTTTTTTTTTTTAAATAATCTTTTGTTTTCTTCATGTATGATGTTCTTGGTATTATTTCACAACCTGTCTGGTCTTTGGTCATTGGTGTTCAATGAGTCAAACCTCTTCTTCAGATGGTCTCTAAATTCTAGTGGGACATAATCAAGGTCATATTATGGCTCTGGTGGACTTGTTTTAATTCTTGTCAGCTTCAATTTGAACTTGCATATGAGCAAATGATGGTGTGTTACACAATCAGCCCAGGGCCTTTTTCTGAGTGATGATATTGAGCTTCTCATCATCTCTTCCCACAAATATGGTCTATTTGATTCCTGTGTATTCAATCTGGGTAAGTCCATGTGTATAGTCACTGTTTATGTTGTTGAAAAAGGTATTGCAGTGAATAAGTCATTGGTCTTGCAAATTTTGTCATGTGATCTCCAGTGTCATTTATATCACCAAGGCCAAATTTTCTGAGTATTGATCCTTGTTCTTTGTTTACAACTTTCACATTCCATTAACCAGTAGTTATCAATGCATCTTGATTGCATGTCTGATTAATTTCAGATGGCAGAAGTTGGTAAAAATCTTCAATTTCTTCAAAATTGGTATTAGTGCTTGGTGTATAGATTTGAATAATAGTCATATTAACTGGTCTTCCTGGTATGCATATGGATATTATTCTATCTCTGACAGCCTTGTACTTCAGGATTGACCTTGAAATGTTCTTTTTGACAATGAGTGGAATGCCATTCCTCTTCAATTTGTCATTGCTGGCATAGTAGATCATATGATTATCTTATTCAAAGTGGCCAATACCAGTCCATCCCAGCTCACTAATGCTTAAGATATGAATCTTTTTATGTTCTATTTTATTTTTAAAAACTTCCAATTTTCCTAGATTCATATCTCATACATTGCATGCTCTGATTATTAATGAGTATTTGAAGCTATTTCTCCCTATTTTGAAACCTGTTGCATCATCACATGCAAGGTCCGAAAGTTTTACTCATCTCCATCTTTAAGGTTGACTCTGCTTTGAGGAAGCAGCTTTTCAACAGTCACATTGAGTATATCTCACCTACATTTAGAGACCTTCTGAAGAATGGATTTGACACATCGTACACTAATAACTATAGAACAGTTGTGGGGTGAGATCCAGGATATTATACATGAAGAAAGCAAAAAGTCGTTAAAAAAAGGAAAGCAAGAAAAGACCAAAATTGCTGTTAGAAGAGACTCTTGGATGTAGAATAGCTAAAGCAAAAGTGATGAAGCAAAAGACCTGAACAGAAGTTTTCAAAGGACAACTAGAGAAGACAAAGTATTATAATGAAATGTGCAAAGACCTGAAGTTAGAAAACCAGAAGGGAAGAACATGCTTGA
>NW_006921777.1:5723352-5729754 GCF_000298275.1 Orycteropus afer afer | reverse complement strand
GGCACATAACAACAACAACAACAACAATTGATTCCAACACATTGCAACCCCATGTGACAGAGTAAAACTGCCCCCTAAATTCTCTCAGCTGTAATCTGTACAAAAGCAGATTACAAGATCTTTCTCCTGGGGAGCCCTTGTGTGCATTCAAATGGCCAATCTTTTGATTAGCAACTGAGCATTTAACTGTTGTCCCACCAGGGAAATTTAAAAAGTCTCTATATTCTTTGACTCAGAAATTCTACTTCTAAGTCTTTAGTCTAAGTAAATAACAATAGGTATGTTAAAAACTACATCAAAAAGAGTGTTCATTGCATCATAATTTATAACAGCAAAAAGAAAATATGCCAGACTGTCCAAAATAAGGAAGATCAAAAGTATATAATTATTTTAAATGATGTGTTGAAGAAGAAAAATTACTACTCTTAAATAGAATGGAACAAAGAATTTTTTAGTTTTATAGAATGAAAGCTATTAAACACCACAGTAACACATTTAGCACACATGTACATGTAGGTCACATAAGCAGGCCTCACCAGCCTGACCACAAAACAAGCTCACACAAACGTTTACTGCCTGAGCCCTTCACCAACCATTTGCCCTCCCTTGCCATGGCCCTGCCTACCCTATCTAACAGGAATCCAGTCCCACTCAGATGTTCCTGTCTTTAGTTACCTAGTGCTACCATAATAGAAACTCCACAAGTAGCTGACTTTAAAGAACAGAAATTTATTTTTTCACAGTTCTGGAGGCCAATGTTCGAATTCAGGATGTAGCTCTATGGGGAGGTACATCCTTGTCTGTAGCCCTGGGAGTTCTTTGTAATTCCTTGGTATTTTTCTTCTGTGTGTATTTCTATGTATGTTCTGCTCCTTTTACAATTTAGACATAATTAGTTTTAGGACCCACACTACACTGGTTTGACCTCATTAACAAAACAAAGAAAACTCTTATTTCCAAACACAATCATATTTACAGGAATGTTGTTGTTGTTGTTATTTGCCATCGAGTCAGCCCCGACTCATAGCAACCCCTCCTTGGGTTTCTGAGGCAATTTACAGGAACAGGGGTTAGGATTTTAATTCATATTTTGAGGAGACACAATTCAACCTGTTAACAATCCTCCAGATATTTCTGGGCATCTCCATGGGGCCTGTCAGTTGTGGTCACAGCATGTCCCTTTCCCTTTCTGCCTTCCCTCCTTTATCTCCCACATGACAATCCTTGCAGAAGCCTAAGCATTGCCCCTCCTGACAGTGTTTGTAGTGAGGAAGCCAAGGCCTGGACCTGGTATGGCCCCCACCACGCATCCTGGCACTCAAGGAAATCTGGTTTCCATCCAAATGATGATGAAAATGGTGCCCTTAACTCGTAGCTGCACTTTGTTACTAGGAACCAAAGCAATTCTGATTAGGCCAGAATCTCAACTGCTCAAGAAGTGTTAGTTCCAGCAGTTCTAGGACCTCAAATCTTGACCAGAATCTCACCATGTGTCATGAAAAACTTCCATCAGTTAGTGGTTTTTCTCTTCTTTAACTCCAATGACCCAAACCAGTCCAAGGGACAAATGTCATGCTCTCTCTTTTTATTGTCTTCCTGCCTCGTCAATTATAAATAAACACCTCTTTCCTTTCAAAAGAAACCTAACCTATCCAGATGCAATTGCCCTTCTCCCATAGACAGTCTTTTCTTTTGCTCTCCTCAAATTTTCCCCCTCCACTCCACTCTAATTTTATTAAGTCCCTGAAAATCCCAGCCCCTTAAGCATCTATGCTGGAGGCTGAAAAACCTATGTACTAGAAGCTACCATGGGGTAATTTATGTTTTCTCAGATTCACTTATTTCAAAATATAAAACTACTTGAATCAGTGCAATTAGTTTTTCTGCCTTCTGTCTTCATTTTCCCCACCACAGTTTTAACACCAAAATTTAGGTTATGCTCACTTTCATAGTAGTCAATTGTTTAAAAAGGTCACTTCTCATAATCATGAGCCTAGGAAGAAAATAAGAATATGGCATCAAAGGTTATACTTTCTCTTTCTTCATCTGGTTCTAGGGATCACAGCTTTTCCAAGACACACATAACAAAACCAGATGGCAATTTAAAAGTCCATGATTTTAATCACATATAACCTGCTATTAAACAGAGGACCCCGATAGCTCATTTTATTTCTTTTAAAATGAAATGTATTCTAATTACAAAACTTTTTATATAATAGTAATATCCATGGTGGGAGTACACATTGATATAACTCTTTTGGAGCACAATTTGGCAATATTGCCTATGAAAATATTAATAGTGATAACATTAGGGTTGAAAGTTTCACTGATTTTTAGTGGCTTATTTTTGTTTGTTTCCATTTGTACATTGACTGTTGCTTATGTAATGAAAAATATTATTAAAATACTGTAAAATTTTTTAAAAAATATAGAGAGGAAAAAGAAATTTACCCAAATACCCGGAACATGTGAGATAAAAAGTCAAGGCTCTTTGAATTACTATCTAATATATTTAGATGTCTATTAGAGCGAAGAACTACATGGAAGGAGAAAGTATTCCTTCTTGTGCTATGTTCTTATATTACTGCTAATAGCATTTTAGTTATTAGCTTCAAGTCTCACCCATATGTATGTGTTTTTTTCCATAATTGTGATTATTAGGCTACTCTATTTCTTTGATTAAATTTGTTATTATAAAGTATTCCTACATTACACACCTTTCAACAGGGCCACCTAAACTCAATTTTACTTATGTTGGAAATAGCTTCACTAATTTTCCCCTGTTAGTCTGTGACTTTATATCTACTCTTCTTTTGAAGCCTAGACCAAGTCTGTCTCATCCACAAAACAAGATGCCAGCATTCCTAGCTTCCCAATCCTTCTTCCTCTGAGTTTTGATTACCTGACCTGCTCTGGCACTCAGATAGTACAACATACATGGCTAACCATTCTGCCCCTGCCTGCCCCTCTCCCTTGGATCTGAGAGCATCTCTTGGGCTGTCTGCCTCACATTCTTTGCATCCTCAGTGACAAGCTTTAAGTGCAGCAGATAATTAAAAAAAAAATTATTTGATGATATACAAAGTCATCTCAATTATATGAATTTCTGTTTATTAATGCTATACATGGCATCTTAGAGTGGACATTCATTTATTTTATTTTTGGGGTTTTTTAAAAAAATTATTTTTCTTTATTTTTATAGTGTTCCCTTCCCTCCTCTCCACTCCCACCCCTGGCAACCAACAAATAAACTTTCCTTCCATATATAAACCTTTCCTTGACTTTTTACAATAATGAACTAATACAATTATTTCACTCAGCATAATGTCCTCCAAATTCATCCACATTATATGGCGTTTTGTAGATTCTACATTATTATTTAGGGTTGCATAGTATTCCATTGTGTGTATGTACCATAGTTTGGTTATCCATTCTCCTGTTGATGGGCACCTAGGTTGTTTCCATCTTTTTTGCTATTGTAAATAGTGCTGTGATGAACATGGGTATATATATATCTGTTCTTATCCTGGCTCTCACTTCTTTAGGATATATACCTAGTAATGGGATTGCTGGATCAAATGGTATTTCTAATTCCAACTTTTTAAGGCATTGCCATACTGCTTTCCATAGTGGTTGTATCATTTTACAGTCCTACAAGCAGTATGGGACCTCTGGTGGCATAGTGCCTAAGGCATTCGACTGCTAACCAGAAGGCTGGCAGTTCAAAGCCCCTAGCCACTCCTCAGAAGGAAGGTTGGGCAATCTACTTCTGTAGTGATACCGCCTGAGAAACCCAAGGAGGGGTCGCTATAAGTTGAAATTGACTTGACTGCAGTGAGTTTGGCTTTTTGGTTGCCAGCAGTGTATGAGAGTCCCAATCTCTCCACATCCTTGCCAGCATTTGTTTTCTGTTCTATTGAACTTTGCTATTAGTGCTAGGGTCAGATGGTACTTGCTTTGATTTGCATCTCTGCAATGGCTAATGATTGTGAGCATTTCTTTATGTATTTGCTTGCTGCCTGAAAATCCTCTTTGGTGAAGTGTCTATTCATGTCTTCTGCCCATTTTTTAATTGGATTGTCTTTTTGTTGTTAAAGTGTTGGAGTTTTCTATATATTTTAGAGATAAGTCCCTTGTCAGATATGTCATTGCCAAATATTTTTTTCCAATCAGTAGGTTCTCTTTCTACTTGCCAAAAGGGCAAGGAAACCACAACTTCTGACCTCCTCTAACCTCACAAGAGGAAGACAGGATCACCATCAGTAGCCCAAGGCCTATTCCTGCAAGGCCAGACATGCTGTCTGCCTCCAGCCCTTTCACCAACCCTGACACCAACCGTTCCTCCCACAGCACTCATCACCTTTCTGCTGGGTTCGATAATTCACTGCAGTGGCCACACAGAACTCTCAGATTATGGGGTTTATTAGGGAAGCACCAGGTTACAATTCAAGTTCAGGAAAAAAGCTCAGTGTCTCTCAGCCCGCCATCTCCCAGCCAACAGTCTCTCTCAGCAATATGTGTCTCTTTCTCCTCAGCATGTGATTCTCAGTGTCTTTCACAGCACGTTTGTCTCTTGGTGTCTCTTTCTCAGCAGTGCGTGTTTCTCAGAGCGCATTTCTCTCAGCAGTACATCTTTCTTAGCCAGCAGTCAGAGAGAGCCTTTGCCTCTAGGAGGCCTCCTTTTGAGCCCAGAGTGGCCAAACCAACCAATCATAACATCAGAATTCTAAGCACCCGAGAAAGAGAGAGAGAGAGAGAGAGAGAGAGAACCTCCCAGAACATTGCTTTGAGCCACTCCCAACAGAAATACCCCAGGTGGGCAACTTTAATGATTAGGAGCCACTCAGTTGCTCAGGGCAAAATTCACCATGGAGTTCACAAAGACTTATGGCTAGAAAAGCTGTACCAGGTAATTTACTACACTGCACTACTCTTTTGGAGAAGTCTTTTGAAGCACATAAAAATGTAATTTTTAGAAGGTCCCATTCATCTAGTTTATCTTATGCTTTTTGTGCATTTTGGGTTTATGCTGGGCAGTCTAATTATGTCATAAATGGGTGGCCCCAAATTTGCCCCTATTTCTTCCTTGAGGAAACTTACAGTTTTAGGTTTTACATTTAAGTCTTTGATCCATCTGAAGTTATTTTTTGTGTTTGGTGTGAGTGACAGATCTTGTTTCATTTTGCTGCAAATGGATAGATACCCAGTTTTGTCAGCACCATTTGTTAAAGAGACCATGTCTTCCCCATTTAAAGGAGTTCAGCCCTTTGTCAAAGATTAGCTGACCATAGGTTGATGGATCTATTTCTGGGTTCTCAATTCTATTCCAGTGGTCTATGTGTCTGTCATTGTACCAATACCAGGGTGTTTTGACTACTGTGGCTATCTAGTAGGTTTTGAGATCCTAGTATGTGAGACTTCCACTTTGTTCTTCCTCAATAGTGTTTTGCTTATCCAAGGTCTCTTTCCTTTCACATAAAATTAGTGATTGTTTTTTCCATATCTTTAAAGAATGTTGATGGGATCTGGATTGGGATTGCATTGAACGTATAGATTGCTTTGGGTATAAGTGACATTTTCACAATGCTCAATCTTCCTATCCACAAGTCTGGTATATTCTTCCATTTATGTAGATTTCTTATGGTTTCTTGAAGTAGTGTTTTGTAGCTTTCTTTTTACAGGTCTTTTGTGTCCCTGGTAAAATTTATTCCCGAGTATTTTATTTTTTTGATAGCTATTGTAAATGGTATTAATTTCCTTATTTCTTTTTCAGCAATCTTTATGCTAGTATAGAGGAATCCAACTGATTTTTGTATGTTAAGCTTGTATCCTGCCACTATATTGAATCTCTCAATTAGTTCCAGTAGTTTTTTTTTTTGCTGAGTCTCTTGTGTTTTCTATGTATAGGATCGTATCATCAGCAAATAGGGATAGTTTGACTTTTTCCTTACCAATTTGGATGCCTTCGATTTCCCTTTCTTGCTGTATTGCCCTGGCTAGGATTTCCAATACAATGTTGAATAGAAGTAGTGATAGAGGGCATCCTTGTCTGGTTCCTTTTCTCAAGGGAAATGGTTTCAGTCTCTCTCCATTGAGAACAATGTTGGCTGTTTGTTTTGCATATATGCCCTTTATTATGCTGAGGAATGTCCCTTCTATTCCTATTTTGCTGAGAGTTTTGATCAGGAGTCAGTGTTGGATTTTATCAAATGCCTCTTCTGCATTAATTGATATGAGTTTATAGTTTTTTTCCTTTGTTTTATTTAAGTGATAGATGACATTGATTGTTTTTCTAATGTTGAACCATCCTTGTATACTTGGTAGGAACCCCACTTGGTCATTTGTTGTTGTTGTTAAGTGCCGTCGAGTCGTTTCCGACTCATAGCGACCCCATGCACAGCA
>NW_006921777.1:5721130-5721662 GCF_000298275.1 Orycteropus afer afer | reverse complement strand
TTTCTGTTTCATTTATTTCTGCTTGATTCTTTATTATTTCTTTTCTTCTGGTGACTGTAGGCTTTTTATGGGGGCTGTTCTTTTTGTAATTGTTGGAGATGTTGGGTTAAGATATTGATTTTGTCTCTTTTTTCTATTTTGATGTGTGCATTTATTGCTATAAATTGGCCTCTGATCAATGCTTTGCTGTGTCCCAAAGATTTTGGTATGTTGTGTTTTCATTCATGTTTGATTCAAGGAATTTTTTAATTTCATTTTTTATTTCTTCTATTACCTGGTCAGTTTTAAGGATGGTGTTATTCAGTTTCCATGTGTTTGCTCTTTTTCTGTTGATCCTATTGTTGATTTCTAATTTGATAGCATTGTGATCTGAGAAGATATTTTACAGTATTTCAATGTTTTTAAATTGATTAAGGCTTGTTTTGTGGCCTAACATATGATCTATCTTGGAGAATATTCCATGTGCACTGGGGAAGAATGTACATTGTGCTGTTGTTGGGTAAAGTGCTGTGTAGATGTTTATAAGGTCAAG
>NW_006921777.1:5703607-5720780 GCF_000298275.1 Orycteropus afer afer | reverse complement strand
TGATGTTGCTGATTTCTTTGTTCCATATCATTTCCTATGCTGAGTTCATTTTGTTTATGAATCATGTTACCATTTCCTTCATTGCTATTGTTTTAGTATTTGTGCTTGTTCTCTTTTTTATTATGATATGAAGGTCTATAATTTTTCTTTGAGTTTACCCTCTGATTTATAATATTCTTTCCATGTTTAAAATAGTCTGTTCTATCTTTCAATTGTCTTGATTTCCTCACCATTTAGAAGCTATGAACTGCACTTTTTTTTTTCCCCCCTCTTTTTTGTTTTTAGTTGTCCTAATTTGCCATTTGATGTTTCTGGTTCTCTGTTTACAAGCTTGTAAGCTTATTTTACTTAGGATACTTCCATAACTGTGTTGGTTTCTGGGTTATGTCATCATATGTGTTAATGGTTGGTCATTGTTTGCTGTTTTTGGTTCCCTGTCCAAAGGACTCCCTTTAGCATCTCTTGTATGGTTGGTCTGGTTTTAACCAATTCCCTTAATTTCTGTTTATCTGGAAATATCCTAATTTCACCATCTATTTGAGGAACAATTTTACTGGGTATAAAATTCTTGGTTGGAAATTCTTTTTTCTTTCAGGGTTTTATATACACCATCCCATTTGCCTTCTTGCCTGCATGGTTTCTGCTGAGGAATCAGAGCTTAGTCTTACTGGTTGTCTTTTGTAGGTAACTTTTCATTTTTCCTGTGCTGCTTTCAGGATTCTTTCTTTGTACTTGGTTTTGGTGAGTTTGATGATGATATATATGTCTTGGTGATTTTCTTTTGGGGTCTATCCTGTTTGGGGTTCATTGGACTTCTTGAATGGATATATTCTTGTCTTTCATCACATCAGGGAAATTCTCTTCCAAGAAAGCTTTGACAATTTCTCTGGGGTTTTATTTGTCTCTTCTTGTCTGGAATTCTAATTTTATGTAGGTTATTCCTCCTAATGGTATCCCACATGAATCTTAGGTTTTCTTCATTTTGTTTTTTTCATTTTGATCTTTTTTTATGATTGGTCCCTTTCCAAAGAAGCATTGAAGTATTTGTCTTCAGTCTCACTAATTCTATCTTCCATTGATTTGATTCTACTCCTTTGCTCATTCAATGTGTCTATTTCTGAAAAGTTGGTATTAATCTTCTGTATTTCTTTTTTTTATCATTTCTAATTTTTCATTTATTTTGTCATCTTGTATTGTTTTCCAAAATTGTTCTAGGGTTTTGTCTATGTTTTCCTTAATTTTGTCAGTGTTTTCTTTGATCTGTCTCTCAACTTGTTGAAGTACCTAAATATAATTCTTTTGAATTCCTTATCAGGGAGTTCTGATGATGCTTCCTCCTCAGGGATGTGTTCTGGGTCTGTATCCTGGTCCCTTGCTTTATTTTGCTTCTTTGTGTGGACTATGGTGGTCTGTTGTCTCCAAGATGGTCTGTTGTGATGCTATTGTATTTATATTTAATTGGTTATTGTATTTAGGAATGATTTTCCCAAGATTTTAATTGTCTTTGTTTTGTTTCAATGTATCTGAGTAAGCAAGGTTCTGTGCTCCTTTATTTGCCCATTGGCAGCACTTATGAACCATCTCCTGGTGAGTGTGATAGAGAATGAGAGTGGGTGCACAGGTCTCTGCTAGCTGTTTGTGAAGAGCAGTTAAGGGTGAGTCAGGCTCATATTGGCTGTTGTGTATCATTGGCCAGTTGGTGCAGAAGAAAGTGGTGTTCTTCACTCAGTAGGTGGGGCTGCAGGAGGTGTGGGTGTGGTTGAATTGTATGGGCATGATTGCAGTCTCCCACTCAGTTAGACAAAAACAACAATCAGAAAAAAAAAAAAAAAGTAAAAATGAGAACACAAAACACACACTGCATAAACACACAGGAACAATCACCAAAAAGAGAAAGAAAGAAAAGAGTAAAGACATTAAATGATATGAAATATTTAAAGAAATACTTTAAAAAGAAAAAGAAATATAAATAGAGAAAGAGGGGGAAAAAAACCACAATATCTGGAGAGGAGTAAATAAGAGAAAAGAGCTGGCGTAATAGAATAATGAGGGAAAAATGAAGAAAAAGGATAACAAGAGATGGGAAGAAACATAAAAAAGAAAAAAAAAAAAATGGAACCAGGAAATGGGAAGAGAAAGAAAGAGCCCAAAACTATAATCTGGGATGGGAAAAAGGAAGACTAAAAATAGAGAGGAAGAAAAAAAAGAAGAATCTAGAAACAAACAGAAAGCAAATGGGGGGAGGCAGGGCAGGGCACTCAAGTTCTGTCAGAGCACACAGACCAGGATGGAATTCCTGCTGACCCAGAAGGTGGATGGAGGTGAGGGAAGGCCTCACCATGTTCAACAAAATGGTGTGAGGTATAAGGGGGAAAAGGGGAATATCGCACCTTTCCCATTAGCCTCTGGTATGTCCGTGCTGTCCTTGACAAGCAGAGCCTATTTGTAGGTCCCTGGAATTTAAATGAGAACGCTGTCACTTTAAATATCCAAAATGGCCACCACTTGTAAATATTCAAAATTGATGCACTCTCCAGACACCACAATCCCACAGCTCAGTTTGTCTTCTTCTTTGCTGTTTCCCTTTTTAGTCATAAGCCACCAGTGCAGTTGTCCATACAGCCTTTGGCAAGCAGGGCCAAGTTTTAAGTTAACTCTCAAGTCCTAACACCATCTGGGAATATTCAAACTGTCAGTACCATCAGGATAGCTGACAGTTCACAGTTCCATTTGTCTCCTTATTCACTGTTTTCATTCAAGTTCTTCTACTAGTTGGTGTTTAATCTTCTGCATCCTTTATACTTCTGTATCCTTTATACTTCTGTATCCTGTATACTTCTGTATCCTTCCTTTCAAAGCTCAGGGCTCCAAGATTATCCTTTGTATCTGTGTCAATTGGTTTCTCTGTTCTTTGTTGAAGAAGGTCTGTGTAACTCATCTGCTTATTCTGCCATCTTCTAGAGTGGACATTTATTATAAAAGGCTTCAATATTTTCCATACTGTGGAATTAAGGAGACCCATGGAAGGATGAAACAATAGCTGGCCAGTTGCCACCTTTTCCTGTTAGAATGATATCTTTTTACTAACCTCAATTCTAATTATAAGCAATACCTTTCTTATCATTCCTTTAGAGGGAATCATTTACTTGAACAATTAGTCATCTCTGTGGATAAATTTCCTTTTCTTCTCTAATAAAACAGTAGTAACTAAAAGACATGATGATCTTGGAAAGTGAGGAAAAACTTCTCTACATGACCCCAGACAGTCAAAACACTAGTAAAGTAGAAGAACAAAGTAGAAGGCCTCACACTTACCAATCTCAAAACCTACTATATAGCCACAGCAGTCAAAACAGCCTGATATTAGTACAATAATAGACACATAGACCAATGGAACAGAATTGAAAACCCAGAAGTAAATCCATTCAATTACGGACAGTTAATCTTGGAAAAAGGGCCAAAACTCATTAAGTGAGAACAAGATAGTATCTTTAACAAATAATGGTGGCAAAACTGGATATCTATTTACCAAAAAATGAAACAGGACCCATACCTCACACCATATACAAAAATGAACTCAAGGTGGATCAAAGACCTAAATATAAAACCTAAAACTATAAAGACCATCAAAGAAAAAGTAGGGACAAACTCAGAGACCCTAATACATGGCATAAATACGCTATCAAACATAACTAAAAATATACTAACATGAGAAGACAATCTAGGTGACTAGAACCTCCTAAAAATTAGATATTTTGTTCATCAAAAGATATCACCAAAAGAGTGAAAAGAGAGCCCATAGACTGGAAAAAAAAATTTTTGGCAATGACATATTGGACAAGGGGCTAATTAATCTCTAAAATTTATAGAAATCTTGAACACTTCAATAACAAATGATAAGCAATCCAATTGAAAAAATGGGCAGACAACATCAACAGACACTTCAAAGAAGACATTCAGGAGCCAACAAACATGTGAGGAAATGGTACTGATCACTAGCCATTAGAGATATACAAGTCAAAACAGCTGTGAAATATCATCTCACACCAGCATTAATAGCAAAATTCAAAAAAAAACCAGAAAACAACAAATGCTGGGAAGTGTGGGGAGAGACAGGAACCCTCCTACACTGCTAGTGGGAGTATAAAATGGTACAACCACTGTAGAAAACAGTATGGCACTTCCTTAAAAAGCTGGAAATAGAAATACTTTATGATCCAGCAATCTCATTACCTGGCATATATCCTACAGAAAAAAGAGCTGTGAAACGAATAGATACATGCACACCCATGTTCATAACAGCACTATTCACAATAGCAAAAAGATGGAAACAACCTAAATACCCATCAACGGATGACTGGGTAAATAAACAATGGCACTTACACACAATGGAATACTATTTAATGTTAAAGAATAATGATGAATCTGCAAAACATCTCAGAACATGGATGAACCTGGAGGACATTATGTGGAGTGAAATTAGTCAATCGCAAGAGGACAAATATTGTAGGAGACCACTATTATAAAAAATCAAGAAAAGGTTTTCATACAAAAAGAAACATTCTTTGATAGTTACTAGGGGTAGGAGGGGAAGGGTTTAAATCACTAATTAGAGGGTAGACACATATTAACTTGGGTGAAGTGGAAGGCAATAGGTGGAGGTCAGTAAAAAATGGTCAAACCTAAGGAAGACACTAGGAGGAGTACGAGAATTAAAGGCAACAGAAGTGAATAGTATTTATTACATACACAAACCTGCAATGACAGTAATACAATAATCTACAAGTGGATACATAGTCACACAAGCTGAACAGATATGGAAAGTAGAATGAGACTATACACACGAATACATAAACAGATATGACAACAGAGGATATTTCTACATGTATATTTACATATGCTGCTAATGTACCCATGAATGCAGTAGAGCCCACAGGGTCAAACTTATGAAAACTTCTTAGCCATAACCAAAAATCTTGAGAGAATGAATCACTGTGCCTGGGGGCTCATGATCATAGTCTCAGAGGATATCAAGGTCAATTGGCATAATGACATAGTACACAAAGAAAATATTCCACACTCTACTTTGCTGAGTGGGAGCTCTGGTAGCATAGTGCCCAAGGCATTTGACTGCTAACCAGAAGGCTGGTGGTTCAAACCCACCAGCCGCTCTTTGGAAGGAAGATGGGGCAATGTATTTCTGTAGTGATACTACCTTGGAGACCCAAAGGACGGGTAGCTATGAGTTGAAATGGACTAGATGGAAGTGAGTTTGGTTTTTTGGTTTTCTTTGCTGAGTAGCAACTGAGGTCTTCAAAGTTTGTGAGCAGCCATCTAAGATGCAACTATTGGTCTGTCCATGTCTGGGGCAAAGAAGAGTGAAGAAAATCAAAGACATGTGGAAGCAATTAGTCAAAAAGACTAATTGGACTGCTTGAATCTCAGCCTCCAGGACCCTGGGATCAGAGGAAATAGAAGGTGCTTGGCTACCACTACCGATCACACTGAAAGGGGATCGCATTATAAGGTCCTAGACAGAGTGAGAGAAAAATGTGAACAAAACTCAAAATAATAAGACTAGTCTTACTGTTTGGATAGATTGGTAGAATCCTCAAGACTATGGCCCTTCGTCATCCTTTGAACCTGGAACTGAACTGACTCATGTGCTCAATATTCAGCCAAAAAATTCAACAAGTCTACAAAGTGAAAAATAAGACTAGGGAGGTATTTCAGTTACCTATTGCTGCTCTAACAGAAGTATACCACACATGTATGGCTTTGACAAACAGGAGTTCATTCTCTTACAGTTTTGGAGGCTAGAAATCCAAGTTCAAAGTGCCAGGCTCTAGAGGCTGGGTAAAAGCTCCTCGACCTTGGGATTCAGCTCTATCTACCTTTTGCTCCTGGCCCACTGAAGCTAGAGGCTTTTTTCACTTAGGCAGCTGCTGGCTGCTGAGGCTGATAAACCCAAGGCCTATAAGAAAAAAGGCACATTCCCAAAATTACCAAACCACAGATCAGGCCACTGATTCAAGTCCATCAAGAGTCTCAATATCTTCAGACAACATGGCAGGCTGCTGAACAACAACTCGGCTACATGCAGGATTCAAGCATGCCAAAAGCTGCAGACCATTCCCAAAGCTGCTTCTTATATACTAGAAGCAGACCACATCTCTAAGGCAGCTACTCAACTGCCCAGTAGATTCCACCATGGAGTTACCAATCTTACCAGGGGAATAACTACATCCAGCTGCCCAGCCACTTGAAATTGTGGCCCAGCCAAGTTGACACATAACCTTAACTGCCACAGGATGTATGCACTCCTTAGAACAATCAACCATTTTGAGATGGAAAGGGCAGCATTTGCCCAAGGACAAAGTTCAGAAAGCAGGAAAGGTTAGGAAAGAAGGAGCAGTTGAAACAATAAACACAGGGAGGAAGTAGGATTAGTGAGATAACAGTTGAGGGGATTGCAATCAATGACATGAAAAAATGCATATGAATTGTCGAATGGAAAACTGATTTGCACTATAAACTTTCACCCAAATCATGAAAAGAAGTAACAAATAAATAAATAAACAAAACTGGGGGAAATAAACTTCTCTACGAAATATTTGGATCTGAGGTCCTTAATAATTTCTATTTTTAATTTGTTTGTGTTTATTCATTAATTTACCAACTGTGACTATTTCCTTCTATGTGATAAAAATTTAGGAAGAAATTTTTACAAGTGTAAATAATTTTAAAACAGTCTAGTAATTATCATAAACACAATTCAAATGCCTCTTCACTTAATGATATTGTTTCATTTAATTGTCCTTTTCTTTACAATCTTTGTTCTTCATCTATTGTTAAATATTCATCTTCTCAATTAAAACATCTTCATCTATTTTTTTTTTACTTTTTGTATTTGAAAAAATTGCACAATACATGTACCTTTCAAAAAATTAGAAAATACAGATAAACAAATTTTTCAAATTAAAACCATGTGAAATTTCACCACTGATGAATTTAATATCATCAGTGATGTTAGTATTTTGATATCTAATCTTCCAGACTCTTAGATATAGAAATGAACATACATATTTAACTTTTGAAAGAAAATAGGATCACACTGTGTATTCTTTCATATCAGGTATTTAAATAAAAATGTATCTGAATATATTTCCTGTGGCAATAACTAAGTTTATGCAAGATGATTTAAAGAAATTCTTATAACCATTTGTATAGCCTATTCAAAAGTTTGTTGAGAAAAAAAAAAAAGGAAGGAAGTGGGAGGAGTCAGAAAAATTTTCTCTCTAATTTTGGCTCTATCACTGTTTAGTGGCATGGCATTTTCATTTTACCTTGTTTCCTTTTTTCTCACGCATTAAAACTAGATAACAGTAATGTATCTCACAAATTTGTTATGTTCATCAACTGGAAGCACCTTGATAAGATTCAAGTGTTATTCAAATGCAAAATTCACAGTTCACATGGTCAAATGGATTTTGTAAAAGATGCAAAAGTTAGATATTTCAATCATAATTGATTAAGATCACTATCTCCTTTCATTCCAACTTCCCCTGTCACACTCTCCTTTGTGTTTGAATAGTTCATTGCAGTGGATGCAGGCATTTTGGGGATTTGCGTAGAAAATGGGGATATCTGGTGGCATGGTGCCTAAGGCATTTGACTGCTAACCAGAAGGCTGGCGGTTCAAACCCACCAGCCACTCCTCAGAAGGAAGGTTGGGCAATCTACTTCCGTAGTGATACCGCCTGGAAACCCAAAGAAGGGTCACTATGAGTCGAAATGGACTCGAGGGCAGTGAGTTTGTTATTTTTTTGGGGTAGAAAATGTAGAGTTAGTAATACATGTAGTTCAGGATATATTTGTGTGGCTCCATCACTTCTATGCAGTTAAATCATTACTAGTCATCCTGGTATAGGAATGGCTTCCAGAAATACTCTAACTGCCCATTATGGCAACTCACCATCATGGAACCACAAAGGTGAAGGACCGTCTCCTACATAAGAATGTGTCCTTCAGTGATCAACACTGGAAGGTTATGGGTAGAGGAGGAGACACATGATAGAGGAATGACTGAATTATTTTTTGTATTTTCTCTACAGTGTGCTAGGGGAAAAAAGATGCTAGATTCAAGCATTCTACAGAGACTCTTTTATTAAGACTTAAACAGGACAAAGACAAAACAATCATCCAGATGAGGGAAACCATCAGCATGAGGTCGAAGAAGATGGCAGCGTGGTTTTCATATATACCATAGAAAACAAAAGAAATCATCACAAAATTAAGACTGGGGACATGTCAATCCATCACTGTTTCAGGTGGGCCTATAGAAGCCCAGAAAGGACCATCATTGGGATAAGTAAACAACTGCAGGTTTAAAAGCGTACAGGATTGGTTTTGAGGCTTTGATCACCTGGCTATGTGGTAGGCTGGCTATGATTCATGACCATGTAACCCTGAATTCATTCTCATCAGGACTCAGACTTTTAACTGTGATAGGGGAAAAGAGACCCCAAATTCAAACAGGTTCAATAGAGACACATTTATTAAGCCTTAGGCAGGACAAAGACAATCATCCAGAATGAGGGAAAACATCAGCATGTACACAGTACAGAAAACTGAATGGAGTCCACTGAGTCATGGCCATGGGGCTAATTACATACGATTGAAAACAAAGCGAATCATCACAAAATCGTGACTGATGGCAGATTGAGTCATCACAGTCAAAGACAAGGCTACAGAAGTAGGGAAAGGATCATGATTGTCATACTACATAATTGAGGATTAAAAAGGGTTACAGGATTAGTTCTGGGGCTTGACTACCTGGCTAGGTATGGTGGTGGTTGTTGTTGTTAGGTGCCGTCAAGTCCACTCCCACTCCTAGCGACCCTATGTACAACAGAACATCCAGTCGTGTGCCCAGTCATGTGGCATCCTCACAATCCTTACTGTGCTTGAGCCCATCATTGCAGCCACTGTGTCGGTCCATTTTGGCCTTCCCCTTTTTTGCTGACACTCTACTTTACCAAATATGATATCCTTCTCCAGGAATTGGTCCCTTTTGACAACATGACCAAAGTAGGTGAGACAAAATCTGGACATTCTCACCGCCAAGGAGAATTCCTGCTGCACTTCTTCCAAGACAGAGTTGTTCATTCTTCTGGTTGTTGTTGTTGTTATGTGCCATTGAGTCGGACCCAACTCATAGCAACCGCTCCTTGGGTTTCTGAGGCAGTATCACTATGGAAGTAGGTCACCCAACCTTCCTTCCGAGGAGTGGCTGGTGGGTTTGAACTGCCAGCCTTCTGGTTAGTAGTCAAATGTCTTAGGCACTACGCCACCAGAGCTCCCCTTAAAGAAAATATTCTTCTACAAAATTGTATGAGTCTCAGGCATCATAAAATTTAGATCAGACTAGATTGGGTTGGGTTGAAAGTTTTTTTTTTGTTGTTTGTTTTTTTTTTAAACATAGTAATGTGATGACATCTTTCCCAAAAAACTGAACCATTATAACAACCTCAACACATAGGAAAACGAGTCGTAAAACAAAACCATAATGGATCTTCTCATGGACTCTGCACACATGGGAATAAAACTTGGATGTTCCATCTGTCTCCAAGCACTGTCTTTTATGTAACCTTTTAAAAAATTAATTTCTGTGCTTACCATCAATACTTAGCTATAAATTATATACATTGTATGTAGGTTTTTGTTTAAATTTTTCAGGTTTGTTTCTTGCCCACTCATACCGATGTCATCTTTAGATTGTACTTTGGAGCAACCAGAGATAATACTGACTCAGGATTCACTCATCCATAAAAGATGTGCTATGCAACAACAACATGCCAGATATTGTGTTAGGCAGGTGTAGGAGGGAATAGTGACAGGAACATGAATATAAAATGATAAGACAGTGCTATTGTTCTCAAGAAGCTCATGGTTTTCTGGGAGACACTCATAGTCTAGTGGGAGAGGCATACAGTTAAATTCTGTACAATGGGGAAAAAAGGTAGACGTTGACTAACTGGAGGTTAAGAACACTTATACATTTTGTTTAGTAAATTTGGGACAAAATCTGGGATCCTTGGACTCAAGGTCTTGGGCATTTCTTAAATGGAGTCCAAAGGCTTATCAGGAAGGATCTACAGTATAAATGTCTTATTCTTATGAGCAGTGATGTCTATGACAAGCAGCTTGGACATTATTTCAGATTTTCAAATGGAGAAAACAACTCAAATACTGGAGCCTTTTACCTGTCCGCCTCTCATTGAACTCCTCCACCTCAAACAGACTTGTCTGCTTTTTGACACAGTCATTTCTGACTATCACTATCACACAGCTCTTACAGAGCTGTAAAAAATCTACTATATAGAGTTATTTTTTTTCTACATTCACAACATTAATTTGAAATCTAAGATAAAACAACAAACTTATTTCATAAACTCTACCCACTGGATTTTAAAACATTATTTGCCAAATGCACTTCTGTAGGCTTTTTTTTTTTTTTAGCTTTTTAGATATAAATGATTACAAGATTATGTTGAATTTTGAGCTAGTTTCCCTTTAGCAGGGAATTAGTCACTTAAGTATTCCAAAGTATGTTTCTTTTATCACAATCTGTCACCTAGCCTAAAAATAAAATGGGGAGTTAAATGAGATCTGTGTAGTATGAAATTAACTGAAAGTTTAGAAGTTCAAGTCTACCCAGAGGCAACATCGGAGAAAGGCCTGGCCCACCTCTGAAAAGTCAGCCATTGAAAACACTATGGAGCATTTCCACTGACGCACATGGGGTCAACCTGAGTCAGAGTCAACCTGACAGCAACTAGTTTTTATATAATATGTAACACTCAACTAATTTATCAGGCTTTAGTATATTTCTTATCCTGTCTAAAGCAAAAGCTTTTCTTAATTTTTAACCTCCAGAGCAGTATACTTTCAATGCTGTTTCCAAAAATACTTATATGCCTTCATTTACATCATCAAGTGATAACAATGAAAAGGTTTGCCATACTTACACAGCATCAGCAGACTGGAAATGAAGATAATTCAACAATCAATAGTTGACCCTTTTACTCAAATTCTTGCCTACAGCAAGCCTAACCTGATTCCTTTTTGGCTTTGTCTATGATGTCATGCTAATTTCAGTGGCTAGTTTTAATTTTAATAATACATTAGATTTAGGCAATGAAGGCAGGTTGCCAGCTGTTTCCAAGAATAGTTTTAAATTAAAATAAAATAGCAACTGTCCTTGTTTTTGTTGGAAACAGGAAATTTCCATTGTGTTTTATAATTGTTTTGTTCTCATCTGAGAAACTCACACCAGCTGCTTTACTCTGATTGATTCTGCCTTTTGTGGTTGTTGTTAGATGTCATCAAGTCAATTTTCAACTCATAGTGACTGCATGTGACAGAGTAGAATGGCCTCATAAGGCGTTCTAGTCTGTAATCTTTATGGAACAGATAGCCTTTACAGATTGGCATTTTAACAACTTTGTAGATGTCCATGAAAGCATGAGCAGTCTCCAAGCTCTGGTATATAGTGTCAAACCTGTTTTTGATGACCAGCTACATTTCTTCTTATTCTATACTTATTAGGTTACATGAGAAAGTTCAGTATAGGATAAGTTGAGAATTTCTCCTCTCTTCCTCCCAAGGAAAGCATCAGAACCAGATGGTTTCACAGGAGAATGCTACCAAATCTTTAAAAAGCAGATTAAGTCCAATGCCATTTAAACTATTATGGAACACAGGAAAAGAAAAGCTTACAAACTATTTTAATGAAAGGAATATAAAATACACACCTGAAAAAGACTACAAAAGACCAGAATGCTATAGATGTTTTGAAAATTAATATTAATATTGAATAAAATATTAACAAACAAAATCTAGTGGCAACTTATGACCAAGACTTTTTTTCACCAGAAATGCATGGATGGTTCAACACTAGAAAATCTATTATTTGTTGTCCATCCCTGGAGAAGGACATCATACTTGGTAAATGCTAAAGAGGCAGGGAGGCCACCTGTTCTGACCTCCTCTAACTGCACTAGAGGAAGACAGATCACCATCAATAGCCCAAGGCCCTTTCCTGCGAGACCAGACATGCTGCCTCCCTCCAGCCCTTTCATCAACCCTGACACCAACTGTTCCTCCCGCAGCACTCACCACCTTTCTGCTGGGTTCAATAATTCACTGCAGTGGCCACGCAGAACTCACAGATTATGGGGTTATTAGGGAAGCACTAGGCTACAATTCAAGTTCAGGAAAAACACTCAGTGTCTCTCAGCCCACCATCTCTCAGCCAACAGTCTCTCACAGTCTTTCTCCCAGTAGTATGTGTCTCTTGGTGTCTCTCTCAGCAATGCAGTGCATGTCTCTCAGGAGCGTGTGTATCTCAGAAGCACGTGTCAGGACAGCGTGTCTCTCGGGAGCACATTTCTCTCAGGAGTGGATTTCTTTTCAGCAGCACGTCCTTCTCAGCCAGCAGTCAGAGAGAGAGTTCTGCCTCTAGGAGGCCTCTTTTTGAGCCTGGCAGAGTGGCCAAACTAGTTAATCATAACATCAGAATTCTAAGCACCTGAGAGAGAGTGAACCTCCCAGAACATTGCTTTGTGCCACTCCCAACAGAAATACACCAGGTGGATAACTTTTACAATCAGGAGCTCCTCAGTTGCTCACAGCAAATTCCATCATGGAGTTTACAAAGACTTATGGCTAGAAAAGCCATACCAGGTAATTACAGTGCAGTAAAATAGATGGTGAGCCCTAAAGAGGAAAACTTTCAATGAGATGGATTAACACAGTGACTACAATAATGTGCTCAAGCATAGCAATGATTGAGAAGACGGGGTAGGAGTGGGCAGTACTTCATTCTGTTGTACGTGAGATTGCTGTTCTGGTTACCTAGTGCCACTCTGACAAGGATATACCACGAATGGGATGGCCTTAACAAACAGAAGTTTATTCTTGTAATTTGGAGGCTTTAAGTCCAAGATCAAAGTGCCTGGCTCTAGGGTCTGAGTAAAAGCCCCTCAACCTTGGGGACCAGCTCTGCCTCCTGCTCCTGGCCCACTGGAGCTAGAGGCTTTTCTTTACTCAGACAGCTTCTGGTTGCTGAGGCTTAGAAACCCCAAGTTTTGCAAGTAAAAAGGCACAGTCCTGATTTACCACATGGCAGGGTATCATTGACTTAAGTCCATTGTAAGTCCCAAGGTCAGCAGAGCATAACAGGCTGCTGAGCAATGACATAGCTACATGCAGGGTCCAAGCGTGCCATAGGCTAGTGACCATTCTCAAAGCTTCTCCTTATATTCTGGAAGCAGACCACATACCCAAAGGCAGCTCCTCAGCTGCTTGTGGCAGATCCCACCATGGAGTTGATTACCAGTCTCATCATGGGGAATACTACATCCCGCTGCCCAGCCACTCAACCAAGCCTAGCCAAGTTGACACACAAACATAACCACCACAGTTGCTATGAGTTGAAACCAACTCGACAGTACCTACCAACAACGTCATCATATGGTCATATCCCTAAAAGGGCATAAGACGAAATTCAACACCATCCTTGACAATAAAAACAAAGAAACTCTCAATAAAAGATGAAAAGATGAATAATTTCTTATCATATCTGTCTCAGATCAAAAGCCATCATAATCTTAATGGGAAAAAGCCAGAGAGCTTTCCACTAAAATCCAAAGATCAATATTATTGTTTCATATGTTACTGAATGTACAATACGAAGTTTAAATGTAGTCCCAAGTACAAATACATATGGAAAATTATTGCATAATTAAATTAGTGGTAAAAAGATGGACATTGTCTACCTTTAAACAAATTATAATATACAAGTAGAAAACAGGAAAAATAACAGCAAAAAACTCATTTCAAGCTTCTTCTTGATCCCTGTATTACTAAGGATGGAAACCCATTAGATTGATGTTTTCTTTAAGAAAACATCTTCATGAAAGTTTTGGTAAAGCCCTAAAGTAATCTAAATGATTGAGAAAGCTGATCTAAACTATACTGTATATTCAAATACTGGGCATTTTTGGTTTTCTAAAGGCAGCTTAAGGGACCAGAAGCTTGAGAATCCTGGGACTTAAAGAAGGATGGGAAAAAGGTCCCACAGGACCATTATATGCCACCCTAAAGAAAGATAACCGATGCAGTGGCATCACTAGGGTGGGTGACGCCCAGTGTGGTAACTCATGGTGGAAACCCTCCTCCCCATTGGACCTCCTCCTATATCAGACCATACAGACTCCGTAGTAATGTTTATCATCAGTTTTCATCGTAGAACATGGGGTAAATATAGTTGTGCATTGCTTAAATAACTATTTCTTAGATTACATGTATGTTGTTGTTGTTATTATATGCCGTCGAGTCGGCCCCAACTCATAGCGACCCCTCCTTGGGTTTCCGAGGCAGTATAGCATAGTGGCTAAGACACTTGCCTGCTAACCAGATGGCTGGAGGCTCAAACCCACCAGCCACTCCTCGGAGGGAAGGTTGGGCAATCCTACTTCCGTAGTGATACTGCCTCAGAAACCCAAGGAGGGGTCGCTATGAGTCGGGTTTGACTCAAGGGCACATAACAACAACAACAACATCACTACGGAAGTAGGATTGCCCAACCTTCCTTCCGAGGAGTGGCTGGTGGGTTTGAACCACCAGCCTTCTGGTTAGCAGTCAAGTGCTTTAGGCACTATGCTACCAGAGCTCCTAGATTACATGTATACTAACAACAAAATTGTTTGTAAAATCTTTCTACATTAAATTACATTATTAATAACTGAGAGGAAGCCTTTTAAATTTTTCTCCTTCTTTTCCCTTAATTACTACTTCATTCCCCAAAAAGTTATTAATGTAGGTTCACAAATGTTTCTTATCACAATATTTTAGCTAGAACACTAGAAAATTTGACAGAATTATTGAATATACAAACACCAGCAGCAGCAATGATGGAGCTCTGGTGGTGTAGTGCCTAAGGCATTTCACTGCTAACCAGAAGGCTGGCAGTACAAACCCACCAACCACTCCTTGGAAGGAAGATTGGGCAATCTACTTCTGTAGAGATACTGACTCAGAAACCCAAGGAGGGGTCACTATGAGTCGGGTCCAACTTGATGGCAGTGAGTAGAGTAGGCAGCAATGAAAACAACAGTGTGTGCTTGTAGCACATGTGGATGAAACCCTGTGATTCAAAGCATCGTTGTAATTGGGTAACAATGACAGCTCTGACCAGAGCACATTAGAAAGTTCAAACAGTAAATTAGCATAGAGTTTTAGCTTTGTAGGTATATTGATACATCTAAGGTGGGCTTATGAAAAATGATTTGCTGTGATAACTAACTATAGGGATATTTTTACAAGAAATCATAAATACCTGTTGAAATACTGCACAAAAATTTTATAGACAGTCATTTTGGTATTATCCCTTCTGACAATGTCACTTGATGTGGCTTGTACCCGCTGCAACTCCTAGTGACACCACTGGACCAATGAGAATTCGTCAGGGATAGAGATAGCTGAAGTCATTCAACTTGATTAGGACCATAAGCTGAAAAATGTCATCAACAATTTTTCTTTCTCTCACACCATCTCTCAGTTCTTCTATCATCTATGTTGAATTTGGCATTAGTCTAACCCTCTCTATGGGGTTGTAAGCATCATCTACAACCTTAGAATGTCCAACTCCATAATGAGGAAAAAAAAAGGTTTTATCCCAATGGATCTCACAAAAGTCCGAGAATTTAATCTCATTGTCTTTGAATGAGTCATGTACCCAATGCTAAAACAGCCACAGAACAAAATGGTGTAATCCTCTGAATGGCCAGCTCTGGAGTATGTGCTTACCCCTGGAGCTAAAGTGAGGTGGCTCATCCATGCCAGATAGAGAGTGGACGGTGATTCCTGACAAAAATAATAATAATAATAATAATAAAGTGCTAGAACCAAAAATTTGGGAAATGGATGCTATATAATTCAAAAAAAGATGTCCATGACAACCCGGAATGGCTCTGGGGTTAGAGGACAGCTCTGATAAAACAGCCTTCTGTAGTACATAAAGAATAGGATTTGATCCAAATGGACCAAATTTGCCTTGGAGAAGGCACTTTAAAAATGGTGTTTCCTAGCAATCTATTCCCGGAAGGAAGGTTGGGCAATCCTACTTCCGTAGTGATACTGCCTCGGAAACCCAAGGAGGGGTCGCTATGAGTCAGGGCCGACTCGATGGCAAACAACAACAACAACAACAAAGCAATCTATTATCATTAATCTTCTCTTAAAGAGACGATGCATCAATATATCATTAATACATAGACAATGTCTGTCTTAAAATGGCATTTTTTTGCTAGGTGTATCTTATCATTTCCTATTTTATGTCTTGCCTGTGAATTTATTTTTTCCTTAAGTCATTTTGGTAGGAAGATTTTAATGCATTTTATTGAAATATAACTTGTGTACAATGAAATACACAAAACTAAAGTGACATGGATCATGCATTTTTTTATTTTTTGCTGTATTCTCTTCCCTTCCCTCCTACCCCTGAAACCAACAAAGAAAGTTTTCCTCCATATATAAACCTTTCTTTGACCCTCCACACCAATGAACTAATACTATATTTGTCCTTCTGTGATTGACTTATTTCACTCAGCATAATGTCCTCCAAGTTCATCCAAATTATGCGGTGTCTTGCAGACTCTACATTATTCTTTAGTGCTGCATAGCATTCCGGTATTATGTGTTTGGTCATCCACTCTTCTGCTGATGGGCACATAGGTTGTTTTCATCTTTCTGCTATTGTAAATAGTGCTGTGATGAACATGAACGTCATGTATCTGTTCCTATCCTGGCTCTCACCTCTCCAGGATATATACCTAGTAATGGCATTGCTGGGTCAAATAGTATCTCCAATTCCAACTTTCTCAGGAATCACCATATTGCTTTCCACAGTGGTTGTGTCACTTCACAGTCATATAAGCAGTGTATGAGAGTCACAATCCCTCCACATCCCCACCAGCATTTGTTATTTTCTGTCTCATTGAACCTTGCCATCAGTGCTGGGGTGAGACAGAGTATCTCATTGTTGCTTTGATTTACATCTCTCTGATGGCCAATGATTGTGAGCATCTTTTCATGTATTAGCTGACCA
>NW_006921777.1:5686715-5703117 GCF_000298275.1 Orycteropus afer afer | reverse complement strand
TTTACAATCTTGTAGGCTTATTTACTTTGGATACTTCCATAGCTGGGTTGGTTTCTGGGTTATATCATCATATGTGTTAATAGTCAGTTGTTGTTGGCTGTTATCGCTTCTCTGTCCAAAGGGCTGCCTTTAGCATATCTTGTAAGGTTGGTCTGGTTTTAAAAAATTCCCTTAATTTCTGCTTAGCTGGCAATGTCCTAATTTCACCATCATATTTGAGGGACAATTTTGCTGGGTACATAATTCTTAGTTGGAAATTTTTCTCTTTCAATGTTCTATATATACCGTCCCACGGTCTTCTTGCCTGTATGGTTTCTGTCAAGAAATCTGAGGTTAGTCTTATTGGTTGCTCCTTGTAGGTAACTTTTTATTTTTCTCATGCTGCTCTCATGATTCTTTCTTTGTCTTTGGTTTTCGTGAGTTTGATGATGATGTGTCTTGGTGATTTTCTTTTGGGGTCTATCCTGTTTGGGGTTCACTGAACTTCCTGAATGGATATATTCTCATCTTTCATCACATCAGGGAAGTTCTCCTCCAACAAATCTTGGACAATTTTCTCACTGGTTTCATTTTTCTCTTCCTGTTCTGGCATTCCAATGACACATAAGTTATTCCTTTTGATGGTATCCCACATGAACCTTAGGCTTTCTTCATTTTGTTTTCATTTTTTTTCTGATTGATCCTTTTGCAAAGAAGTATTCAAGTATTTGTCTTCAATCTCATTAATTCTGTCTTCCATTGCATCAGTTCTACTCCTTTGCCCTTTCAATGTGTTATCTGTTTCAGACAATTTAGTATTAATCTTCTGGATTTCTATCTGTAGATTTTGAGTCATTTCTAATTTTTCATTTCTTTTGTCATTTTGTTCTTGTATTTTCTTCCAAAATTCTTCTAGGGTTTTGTCTGTGTTTTCCTTGGTCTGTCTCTCCATTGTTTGAAGATACCTAAATATAATTCTTTTGAATTATTTATCAGGGAGTTCCAATGCTATGTCTTCCTCAGGGATGTGTTTTGGGTCTGTATCCTGGTCCCTTGTTTCTTCTGCTTTATCTTGTTTGTTTGTGTGGACTGTGGTGCTCTGTTGTCTCTGAGGCATTGTGACATTTTTGTGTTTATATTTAATTGGTCTTTATATGTTGGAGTGACTTGGCCATGATTTTTGTTTTCTTTGTATGGTATCTATGCAGGCAGGGTACTGTGCTGTGCTCCTCTATTCACTAGTTGACAGCACTTATACACTCACCATCTGTCTCCTTTCCTTTGTCAGCCTCTCGTATGCTCTTGCCAACCATGGCAAACAGAGCCTCTTCTTAGGTCCCTGGAATCTGAATGAGAATGCTATCACTTTAAAACCCAAAATGGCTGCCACTTGTAAACATTCAAAATGGCTGCACCCTCAGTCACTTTAAATATCCAAAATGGCTGCCATGTGTAAATAATCAAAATCACTGCGCCCTCCAGGCAGCAGAAAGTCCACACCTCAGGTTGTCTCCTTCCTTGCTGTTTCCCTTCCTAGTCATAGGCCACCAGAGCAGTTGTCCCTGTAGCCCTTGATGACCAGGACTGATCTTTAGGTCAATTCTCAGGTCTCAACACCACTTGGAAATATTTAGGCTGTTGGTCTCTTCAGAGTAGCTGACAGTCTGCAGCTCTGAGTGTCTCTATACTCACTGTTTTTGTTCAGGTTTTTCCACTCATTGGTGCTTAATCCACTTCTGTATAGTTCCTTTCAAAGCTCAGGGTTTCAGGATTATCTTCTGTATCTCTGTCAATTGATCTTTCTTTTCTTTGTTGAAGAGGGTCTCTGTCGCTTGTCTGCCTATTCCTCCATCTTACCAGAAGTGTATTTTGGTAGGAAGATTTTAAAAATATCTTTTCAAAAGAAGCATAAGTATTTTTTCAAAGCAGCTAAAATAATTTTTTCTTTCGAAACGTATATTTCTTTCTTTATTAACCTCTTTCTGTTTTTACCCCCTATATTTCCATCTATTATTAAGGTTCTGATGTTTTCAAAAGGAGCTCTGGTGGCATAGTGCCTAAAATACTCGATTGCTAACCAGCAGGTTGGCAGTTCAAACCCACCAGCCGTTTTGTGGAAGGAAGTTGGGGCAATCTATTCCGTAAGATTTATTGCCTTGGAAACCCAGTGAGGGTTGCTATGAGTTGGAATCGACTCAATGACAGTGAGTATGGTTTAGTTGATTTCATATTTTCAAGGTGCAAGTAGAACGCAACCACCAAGAAAAGATAATCTTACAAACTAAGCATCATGCCTGAAGTTTATGAAATGAGTCTCTCAAGCACATTAAACCTGTAAGAAGTAAAGGTTGTTGGTAAAATTCAAGAGAGAGGAATACTTGTATATTTGGAATGTCTATTATTTTCTTCTATGATGACATGATTCTCTTTGCATTTACTAGGCCATTACTTGTTACATGGTTATAATGTTGAAAATGATTCCATGGAAAAAAGTAAAACCCTATTTCTCAAATGAAATTTATATAACCTATTCCTCTCTGTTCCATTCCTGTTCTGAAACCAGCTACACTGTCCTCTGACTCTAACCACCTGAAGCTAGAACAAGTTAAAAGACACAGTCCTCCAGACTGCCAATTCTGCCCAAGACCTCAGACACCAGCTGCAAGCTTGGGAGTCCCCTTGACACCCTCACTTCTGACCTGCAGTCTTTAAATTTGGGATTTTTCCACTTCTCCGTCAGGATGCCAGCCATAAGCTTGGGATTCCACACCTCCCCTCACTTCTGACCTCCTGGCTACTGCTACTTCCTGGGGTTCAATAGTTTGCTTAAATGACTGGAACTGACAGAACTTACAAAAAGTGCTTTACTTAAGGTTAATTTTAAAACAGAAGGAAGGATATAAATGAAAAGACATAGAATGAAGTCTGGGAGGGATCCCAATATGGAACTTTCATGTCTCAACTTCCACACCCCTCTGTTTTACCAAACAGAAAACCCAAGGAGCTTCTGTGTCCAGAGTCTTTATTAGGGCCTTGTTGTATAGACTTGATTGATTGAATCATGACAACCATCCCCACCCCGGTCAGCTGATATCACTCTATGGTCTTTCTGGCTTGGTCAGCCCTAGCTAAATCACCTCATTAGCACAATGCCTCAGTGTGTCTGGGGAACTCATCAAAGACACATCAATCACTGGGGAAATTCCAAAGTTTTAGAGGTTATCTCTCAGGAACCAAGTGTAACTACCAGATTCCTTGGGTAAAGTTAATAGTGAGAAACCATTTAAATTCTTCTAGAATTCAGATTTCTAGATCTATGGAGTTGGGGTGGTCCACACATTTCACATTCCTTTTGGTGTTGTTTTGGTTCTCTACTGCTACTATAACAAACATACCACAAATGAATGGCTTTAACAAACAGGGATTTATTCTCTTACAGTTTAGGAGGCTAGACATCTGAGTTCAAAGGGCCAGCTCGAGGGGCTGGGTGAAGGCCCCTTGACCTTGGGCTTCAGCTTTGCCTCTTGCTCCCTGTCCACCGAAGCTGGAGGCTTCTCTTAACTCAGGCAGCTGCTGGCTGCTGAGGCTGATAAACCCAAGATCCACAAGTAAAAAAAACGGCACAGTCTCAAGATTACCAAACAACATAGCAAACCATGAGTTCAAGTTGAGAAACAATGCCAAGATCAGCAGGGCCAGCATGGCAGGCTGCTGCATGAAGACTCAGCTAAATGCAGGGTATAAGCATGCCAAAAACCTCAGAGTCTTTTCTTAAAGCTGACATCTTATATATTGGAAGCAGACCACATCCCTATGGCAGCTACTCAGCTGCTCCTGTAGATTCTACTATGGAGTTGATTACCAGTCTCATCATGGGGAATAACTACATCCAGATGCCCAGACACTCAAAACCAGGCCCAGACAAGTTGACACACAACCTTAACTACCTACCACAGGTGTCTTTATGAAACTTAAACCTGAAAGTTCTAAAAAGTCACCTTTGACTCAAACAATGATCCAGATAAAGTAGTAAGACCATTTTGCCTTGGACACCGTGCTTTTTTGAAAAATTCAGTCAATTTCAAGAAATGGAGACTCCAAAGGTCATATTGGGAGCTATGTTTTAGGGTAAATCAGTAATTATTGTAGTTGTCCTTCAAGACAATGGTATATGAAATTATTCCTGACCACAAATTGTTTATCAGTTCTGTTCCAGTCCTTTCTCCATGGGAATGTCTAAAAGATAAGGTTTAAGAATTTGGGAAGTTTTTCTCATCTTCAGAGCATTTTTTGCTCTCTAGCTTAAATGTAACCCAACTTGCAAATTATATTCAATAAACTTCAATACATTTCTATTATTGGTTTAATATGATTTTTGTTTAACAATAGTAAAACTTACAATGGTATATGCAGCAAGAATATCATTTCAGAACAATGGAAAGAGTTCCACTGTTTTTGGAATTCTTCAGGAATTGAAGTTCAAAGAGAACAGAGAAAGGTGAAGAAGGAAGTCACCTGCACTGATGGGATCCTTCCTTGAGCTCAGGTCTGGCCAGCATTCATGGTTTGCAACAGGACCAGTACTGGATTGGAACCCCACACAGGAGCCTGGAAGAAAGCCACAAAGCACAAAATGAAGATAGGCTTTGAAATCTGAAGAGTTAGTAAGCCTACTCTGCTAGTCCAGGAAATCAAAAGAAGTATTATACCTGAAGGTGAAGTTGGGAACCACTAATGATTCCCAAACTATCAGACTCACCTGAATAGCATTTGAAAAGCAGAGACTTAGGTTCCATCCCAGAACCACTGGCTCAGAAGGGAGGGTGGAGAGAGAATGGGAAGCTTTATCTGTGCCAAAAGGCTGTTCTAGGCATGTTATGTCAATTACATTATTTAATCCATTCAGTCATTCCTTTTTAGAGATGAGGAAGCTGAAGTTCAGAGAGGTTAAGTAATTTGCACCAAGTAACAGAGTTGTGATGTAAACCAAGGTATGTTTCTAGAGAATTCCTAGCAATGCACTCTTCCAAATTGAGAAGTGGGAGCTCTGGTAGTGTACTGCCTAAGGCACTTGATTGCTAACCAGAAGGCTGGCAGTTCAAACCCACCAGCCACTCCTCAGAAGGAAGATGGGGCAATCTACTTCCATAATGATACTGCCTCAGAAACCCAAAGAGGGGTTGCCTCGGAAACCCAAGGAGGGGTTGCTATGAGTCGGGTCCGACTCGAGGGCACATAACAACAACAACAAATTGAGAAGTGAGATAAGGCAGATATGCTCAGACTAGAAGTTTTAATATTTTTATTTAGCATCCAGGAAAATTCAGAAACATCTTATCATATGTTGCCATTCATTTCAAATGTAACCTTTTTTAAATAACCTTTTTCTAAAGGAGGTTTAGATTTTCAGGAAAATTATCAATATAATACAGAGAGTTCATTTCCATATGTCCAGCACCCAGTTTCCTCTATTATTAACACCTCACATTTGTATGGTTCATGTTGCTAGGAGGAACCAGTGGCTGGAGAAAGACATCATGCTTGGTAAAGTAAAGCTTTGGTCAGCATAAAAGAGGAAGACCCTCAACAAAATGGATTGACACAGTGGTTTCAACAATGGGCTCAAACACAGCAACGATTGTGAGGATGGTATAGGACCAGGCAGTGTTTTGCTCTGTTGTTCATCGTGTCACTTTCAGTCTGAACTGACTTGATGGCACATAACAACAACAGTAGAATTTCCATGAATGAGATCACAGTCTTTATATTTTTGAAAAGCCCCTAAGGAATTCTGGTGATAAAAGACTTTGAGACTCACTGGTAGTACATGATGGCTAAACCCCAAACCCCTGGCCATAGAGTTAAATCTAATATATAGCAACCTTACAGGAAAAAGTAGAACTGCTCCACAGGCTTTCCAAGGCTGTAAATCCTTACGTTAGAAGACGACCTCGTCTTTCTTCCTCAGAGTGGCTGGTGGATTCTCACTGCTAACCTTTTGGTCAGCAGCTGAGTGCTTAACCACGGTGCAGCGAGGCCCCTGCACAACATGTAGAAGGGCATTCGACACTGAAATCTCATTTGGACAAACAAAGATAAAAAACTTAACCAAATGTCTCTTGAAAAAATAGTTTTGAGTTACCAGGATAAATTAAAATATCAACTTATTCTTAAGCTTTCTTTTTATTTTGAAAATCTCTTCAAACAAGTAAACTATTCTAATCTCAGTAACATTTTCATTTCATGTAGTTTGCCTGGTTAGAAACTTTAAGATATTGACAAACAGGCTACTGGAAAGGTTAAATGTTTAGCAAATTTGCAATTTGGGGTACAAATGCTTTGTCTATGTTTTTATCCCCATGCTTCCTGCATAGGTTACATTGTATACTCTTTGAACAGACTAAAATACAGATATTGCCTGCTAACAGTAAAAATAGGAACATTTCTAAAATCCATTCACATAGACCCTCCCACTTACTTCCTGAACCCACTCACAGCTTCTCAAGAGTCTCTCCCTGGCTGCAGAACCAGCACATCCCCTTTCTTAAAGAGGCTCTTCTGCTGCTACCTTTGGGACTGTTTGTAACTGGGTCAGCAATAACACTTTGTTCTTCCCACCTCATTCAAGGACCCCTTGACTCTTTGCAACAACAGCTTGTTAGTCCTCTCTGCATTTGCATGGGGCACAGGTGCAGTATATTTTTGAATGAGACTCAGTATGATTTAAAGAATTCACAGAGCAGGTTAGAGTGGAAGGTGAATCAAAAGTTGGGAATACAAATTTGTTTTTGTTTATGTTATTAACAAAATTATTATTATTATTATTATTTTGTCATGGAGAAAAAAGTCAACTAGTGTCATTTGCTTAGGCTTGCCAGTTCCTATTCTATTCAGGAACTTCCTCTTTGCTTGGTTCTAAATATACACGATTGTCTTTGCATTTCTAAAATTCGTTCACATATACCTTCTTATTAGACATCTGAGTTAGCAGTTATTTGTGGAGTGCAATATCAGTCAGCTATTGCTGCACAACAAATCACTCAAATATTTAGCTGCTTAAAACAGCAACCATGTAGTTAGCTCATGATTTAGAGGGGTGGCTTGGTGGTTTTTCTGGCCTGACTTGGCTGGTTTTTGCTGGATTTGCTAATATTATCTGTGGTCAGCTGGTGGCTTGAGCTGGATGGTCTAGGATGGCCTCACATGTCTGGCAGGCTGATGGCTGGGGGCTGGCTGGCTGGATACCTCAGATCTCCTCCTTGTTGTCCTTCATCCTTCAGCAAGTCATCTTGGCTTTCACATGGTGACCTCAGGGTTCAAAACAGAGAAAAACAGCATAAAGCCCAGGGTACAAGTCTTTTCTTGTTTCATATTTGCTACTTTCTCATGATCTATCTAAATCAAGTCATACAGTGAAGCCCAGAGTCAGAAAGTTGCAAAATTGAACCTACCTCTTGATGGAAGCTCCTGCAAATTCGCATTGCCAAGGGGTGTGCCTACAGCAAAGGGAAAAAATTGTGGCCCTTTCTGCAGTCTACTACAAGGGCTTACTTGGCACAAAGCTTAACTTTTTTTTATGTATACATAAAGCATCTCTCATGGAAGTTTAATGGCTGGAGTATATATTTTATTTTATTTGCTGACTGAGTTGCAAGTCAGGCAAGTAAGAAAAAAAATCCCATTCAGCAACATAAATTGCCACTTTTCTTTCATTGCCTTAGTTTTCAGATTACTCACAGAACTTGCGGCTACAACTACAGAGTAATTGCAGTTAGATTAAAACTAAAATCAGTTGCCATCAAGCTGATTCTGCCTCATGATGACCCCATGTATTCACCATGCTCCACAGGGTTTTCAGAAGCAGATTGCCAGGCCTTTCTTCCCAGGTGCCTCTGGGCAGACACAACTTGCAAGCTTTCAGTAGCAGCCAAGAGCATTAATCATTTGCACCACTCAGAGACTCCTACAATTGAACAGAAGTACCGAAATTATAGATGGAAGGAAAGACAGACAATGGCTGCACTTTTATTGTCAAATGGACTTCCCACAGTAGTGAAAGAAGCTTTTGATCTTCCATGAATGATGCCACTATCATGAAAACATCATAGAGACAGAGGGAAAATAGCAAGAACACTTTATTTTCCTTTCCAGACAAATATATGTGGTTTTAAAGGACAAAAACAAACACAAAAAACATGTGTACATTATGTAGTGAATGAACATTTGGTGACTGAAGCAAAGGGGAGTTAGCTGAAATTCTTTCCCTGGATGAGAGATATTGTTGCTGTTGTTAGTATGCTGTCATGTCAGCTCTGACTCATAGTTAATCTAAGTAAAATAAGGACAGTCCTGGGCCACTCTAACAGTCTTTGCTATGCTTGAGCCCATTGTCACAGCTACTGTGTCATTCCATCTCATTGAGGTTCTTCACTAGTCCTCTACTTTACCAAGCGTGATATCCTTCTCCAGGGACAAGTCCCTTCTGACAACATAACCAAAATATGTGAAATGAAGTCTAGCCATTTTTGCTTCTAAGGAGAATGCCAGCTCTACTTCTTCCAAGTAAATTTATTTGTTCTTCTGGCAGTTCACAATATTCTCAGTATTCTTCACTAACCTCACAATTCAAATGCATCATTTTTTCCACAATCTTCCTTATTCTCTGTCCAGCTTTCACATGCATATGTTAAAATGTTGTTGTTATTATTATATGCCGTCAAGTCATCTCCGCCTCATAGCGACCCTATGTATAACAGAAAAAAAACTGCCCAGTCCTGTGCTAGCTTCATGATACCCCCTATACCTGAGCCCATTGCTGCAGCCACTGTGTCAATCCATTTGGTTGAGGGCCTTCCCCTCTTTCATTGACCTTCCACTTTACCAAGCATGACATCCTTCTCCAGTGAAAGGTCCCTTCTGACAACATGACCAAAGTAGGTGAGATGAAGTCTGGCCATTCTCTCTTCCAAGGAGCATTCTAGCTGCACTTCTTCCAGGACAGATTCGTTAGTTCTTTTAGCAGTCCATGGTACTTTCAGCATTCTTCACCACCACCACAGCTCAAAAGTATCAATTCTTCTTTGGTCTTCCTTATTCATTGTCCAACTCTCACATGCATATAAGGAAATTGAAAATACCATGGCTTGAGTTAGGTACATCTTCATCTTCAAGGAGATATCTTTGCTCTTCAGCACTTGAAAGAGGCCTTTGCAACAAATTTGCCCAATGCAGTATGTCTTTTGATGTCTTGACTGCTGCTTCCATTGGCATTGATTGTAGAACCAAGTAATGTGAAGTCTGTGACAACTTCAATCTTTTCTCCATTCATTGTGATGCTGCTTATTTGTCCAGTTGTGAGGATTTAATTGAGGTGTTAATCCATACTGCAGACTGTAGTCTTTAATTTTCATCAGTGAGTACTTCAAGTCACCTTCAATTTCAACAAGGAAAGTTGTGTCATCTGCCTATGACAGGTTGTTAACGAGCCTTCCTTGAATCCTGATGCCACATGCTTATTCATATAGTCCAGGTTCTCAGATTGTTTGCTCAGTATACAGATTGAATAAGTATGGTGAAAGGATACAACCCTGATGCACTCCCTTCCAGATTTTAAACCATGCAGTATCCTCTTGTTCTGTTTGAACCACAGCCTCCTGATCTATGTACAGGCTCCTCATGAGTACAATTAAGTGTTCTGGAATTCACATTCTTCTCAATGTCATCCACAATTTTTGTTATGATCTACACAATTGAATGCCTTTGCATAATCAGTGAAACATAAATAAGCATCTTTCTGGTATTTTTTGCTTTAAGACAAGATCCATCTGTCATCAGCTATGATATCCCTCACTCCATGTCCCCTTCTGAATCCAGCTTGAATTTCTGGAAGTTATCTGTCAATATACTGCTGCAACTGTTTGTGAATTATATTCAGTAAGATCTTATCTTCAGTAAGATTTTATGCATATGAGGCTACTGAAAATACCATGGCTTGGGTCAGGTGCACCTTGGTCTTCAAAGTCACACCATTGCTCTTTAACACATTAAAGAGGTCTGTTACAACAGATTTGCTCAGTGCAACATGTCGTCTGATTTCTTGACTGCTGCTTCCGTGAGTATTGATAGCAGATCCAAGTAAAATAAAATCCCTGACAACTTCAATCTTTTCTTCATTTATTGTGATTTTGCTTATTGGTCCAGTTGTGAGGGTTTTTGTTTTCTTTATGTTGAGGTGTAATCCATATTGAAGCTGTAGTCTTTGATCTTCATCAGAAAGTGCTTCAAGCCTTCTTCACTTTCAGCAAGCAAGGTTGTGTCATCTGCATACTGCAAGTTGTTAATAAATCTTCCTACAATCCTAATGCTGCATTCTTCTTAATATATCCCAGTATACAGATTGAGTAAATATGATGAAAAGATATAATCCTGATGTGTATCTTTCCTGATTTTAACCATTCAGTATCACCTTATTCTGTTTAAATGACAGCCTCTTGGTCTAGTGTTCTGGAATTCCCACTCTTCTCAATGTTATCCATAATTAGTTATGATCCACACAGTTGGATACTTTTGCATAGTCAATAAATCACAACTAAACATCTTTCTGGTATTCTTTGCTTTCAGCCGAGACCCATCTGACATTAGCAATTAATACCCCTCAATTCATGCCCTCTTCTGCATCCAGCTTGAATTTCTCACAGTTCCTTATCAATGTACTGCTGCAACCATTTCTGAATTGTTCTCAGCAGAGTTTTATTTGCATGTGATATCAATGATATTTTTCAGTAGTTTCTGCATTCTGTTCACTCACTCTTCTTTGGAATGGGCACATACAGCCAGAATTCTCTCCCTGGGTGAGAGGTAATGAGACAAATACTCAGGAGGAGTAAGTGGGCCCATGTTCCATGCTTCATTGTGAGGAAGGTAGAAATTCTAACTAGCATGGACATTAATACAATCTGGCTTTATTTTTTACTCTCCTTTCTTATAATAAGGGAAAATCAGGTTATTCTAAGGATCTTTCTTCTGTATCCTTCCTCTTTCTCCTCAGCTGTGAACAGGTTCTGTGGGTCCTGAGTTCTTAGATAATATTCCCCACTTTCTCAATGGCCTGCTCATGAAATTCTCTGTGCCATAAAGCTATGCAGTGAAAACAGGCATTAGCTGTCTGATGTAATTAAGTTTCCCTTTCTGAAATACAAGATTCAGTTTTGCACTGAGCCAATTCAGGGCTTAAATGATGGGAAAATAACAAGTTATGGCCTGAATTTGAAGCTGTCACTTTTCTTCTAGCTTTGGAAAAGCCTAGAAGGGGAAAAAAAAAAAAACTGTTAAAATACAAACACTGGAAGGGAACTTACAGTTACCTTGGCTCCAGAGAGGGAGCCTGTGGCCATAGATCTCTTAGGAAGAGATGGCTATTAGTGAAGCACTGGGCTCCTTGGCCTTCCTATAGTCTAAAGATCTGGGCTCTGGGTTCAAGTTCTTGCTCCAATTTTCACGAGCTGGGTAACTTAACTTTCTCAGTCATAAGTTCCTCGCTGTAAAATAGAGACAATAAAGTTTTTTGGAGCTACTGCTCACAATGGTTGTTTTAAAAGCAAGCAGATGTAGAATGTTGCTATGATTACTGGTTCATAGCTTTGATTGCACTAATAAAAAATAGTATTCGTGAAATCTAAAAGCCACCATTAAAATGAGTTCTTAGCACTTTCTGAAGAACTAAAGGTAATAATTTAAGCCATTTACATGGTATGTAGCTTATGTTAATTAGATAGTGATTAAAGGACCCAAATGTATCTTTTGGTTCAACTGTTCTAAGGCTGCAAACCAAGAAGTCTGAGGTGGAATAAGAGCTAAGGAATGAGCCTCAAGATCGTTTGGTTGTTCTGAATCTTGCAAAGCCTGGAGTACTAAGGAGGAGCTCACTGGCTGTCTTCTAAATGGGGAAACAAAATAAACATTAAATTGGTCCTGAAATCCTCTGCCTGTCATTTAGAAACTGCCTCTAAATGAGGGAACTCTCCCACTGCCTAGTTAAAATGCCTCCACAGAAAAGCTTCAAACCTGACAAGGATTGTAAAATGGGCCCCTTTGTTTGCTGGGCATGTAGGTAATTTGCTGCCAGCTGACACAAATTGGCATTGTTGTTAGGTGCTGTGGAGTCTGCTCTGGCTCATAGTGGCCCTGTGTGTAACAGAATGAAACCCTGCCAGGTCCTGCACCATCCTCACAATATTTGCTATGCTTAAGTCCATTGTTGCAGCCACTGTGTTAATATATCTCGTTAAGGGTGTTCCCCTTTTTCACTGACCCTCTACTTTACCAAGCATGATATCCTTCTCCAGAGGCCAGTCCCTTCTGACAAATTGGCATTAGGAACCAAAAACGGACAATAAAGGGCTCCGGACACTGTTGAACTATTCTGTGATGTCAGGGTGTGGAATGTGCACTGTGGTGTCAGCTCACATTAATCTGTCAGTAAAGGAGAATTGCATGTTGGGCAATTCTGTGTTACAAAGCAAAATGGCATACAGATGAACACTTTTCCAATGTGTGCAAGGGTTTCTGTCTGCCCCACCACCGCCATGATTATGGAACATGTCTAGATTATATTTTCATGTGTAGATCAAGAATAAACATAACCACGAGGGAATGAACTATTGTTGGGAGATCTTCCAATTCTGGTCCAGGCTCAATTATGGAGTAGCTATGCTGGTTTAGGGGAGCTCTGGTAGCATAGTGCCTAAGGCACTTGACTGCTAACCAGAAGGTTGGTGGTTCAAACCCACCAGCCACTCCTAGGAAGGAAGATGGAGCAATCTACTTCCGTAGTGATACTGCCTCGGAAACCCAAGGAGGGATTGCTGTGAGTTGGGTCCAACTCGACAGCACAAAACAGCAACAACAATGCTGGTTTAGAAGTTCCTGCATTGCACAAATGGTTAAGTGCTTAATTGCTAATGTAAAGGTTGGAGGTTTGAGTCCACCCAGAGGTAACTTGGAACAAAGCGCAAGCAATCTACTCGTAAGAAAATCAGCTAAAGAAAACCCTATGGATCACAGCTCTCCCTCGATACAAATGACGAGATTAACTCGCCAGCGACAGGTGATGGTATGACAGTTTACACTTTGCACCTCTGTTTTCTCATCTATGAAACTGATAGTGCAGAAAGCTAAATCAAGGATGTCTAAAGCACTTTTCTAGTTCTAACAGCTTCTTATTTTACGGCTAAAAGTACTGAAGATCAAAACTTCCTTTCTTTGGATAATTCTAACTGCCCCATGTCAAAATCCAATAGATTTTAGAATTATATTAAGTCAATTGTATACTATTCAATTACGCATCCTAAAGAAGCTTAGTACTTTGATCACCACCTGGTCTTGCGAGTCAGTAAGGACTATACTACTGTCCTATAAGAGACAAAACTCTGATGACTGTGTTTGAAACACATGAGGATTTCTTCTCTGGCATAAAAGAAGTTTGGAGGTGAAAAATTCAGAGCTGGTATTGTGGCTTATAAAGAAGTTCCATTGTGTGTGGCTTCTAACCTAAAGGTCCCTTACTAATGCCAACCATTACATCTGCATTTCAAGAGCAAGGGAAGACCAACAACGGTGCCCCGCCCTTTGACTAGGCAATGCTGTACTTTTATCTAGGCATGTGGCCACCCCAAACAGAATCAGAGTCCTGTTAACTAAGAAGAGAAGGAACATGGATGTCAGGACAGTTAACAAGAAGGTTCTACCACAGCCAGTTATCTCAGCTGGATACCTCAACTGGAGGTCACGTCCCCAACCCTACACAACTGCCACTTTCTATCAAGTTGAGTTGGACTCATGGCACTCCCCTATGTGTCAGAGTAGAACTGTGCTCCATAGGGTTTTCAATGGTGGAGTTTTCAGAAATAGATAACCTGCTCTTTCTTGCAAAGCACCTCTAGAAGGATTAACCCTTCCAACCTTTTTGTTAGTAGCTGGGTGTGTCAAGCATTTATGTCACCCAGGGTCTCCCAGCTCTGCACAGCTTGCTCCTGAACACAAGGCATCCTGAGAGCATGTGGGTGGATCTGAACAAACTTGCCTATGCTTTTCCAACACCTTGAAGCCAAAAGAAGAGCTGGGGGAAGAGCAGGCATGTCTTCCTGACTGAGGATTGGAAGGACCAACTTCACAGGTAAAAGGCAGTAACTTCATTCTATTGCAGACATCACTTTGGGAAATTAATATTTTTGAATGATTCCAATAAATGTGTTTTTTAATTTTGTCTAAGAAATGAAATAATTTTGCCTTCCTAAAAAAAATCTATTTTAAATCACTCTGTTCTTGCTTTGAACAAGTCGCACAGCTTAGCAACAAGGAATAAAAAGGATATATACAAAACTTTTTCTTTCTTCTTCTTTTTTTTTTTTTCCTATTATATTCAGGAACAATTTCTACCAAAAAAAAAAGCTATTTTTTAAATTAGAATTTGGCCTTAGAATCCTCATGAACTGTGCATTTTACAAAGTCATAATCAGAAAACAGAGCTATTTTTGTTTGTTTCTTTTAAAAATAGGTCACCCTTTTGGTTGGATTAGGTAAAATAGTACTTCATTTTGTGAAGCTCTGTTTTTGTCTTTGCTTCTGAGAACCCAGAGGCTTCATTTCTCACTGTGGGAGTTTTTTAGCATCTTAGTCCTCTGACCAGTCAAAATGCCTGAGAGGTGTATGTAAGAAATTAGTAACAATACTTGGTCAAAATCTAAGCAGTTTGACAGCTGTAGTCAATTAAGTATCGTGCTTCAGCCCAAACAGTCCATTTCCAGAGTTCGGGTTGGCCACATGTCCCTGCTTTCCACCTCAGCTTTATGTTTACGGATATTTATGAATGGCCTCCTTTTTGCTGCTTCTTATTTCAGCAATCCACTTATTCACAACTGAGTGATGAAGGGTGGCGTGGTCCAGAGCAACAAGGAGTATCGACACTGGCATAGGATTGGGTTGGAGTGAAGGATAAACCTTTTATCTGTCTGAGTCTTAGGGTTCACATGTATAAAATGGGTAATGATGCTGTTTTGAGGATTCAATGATGATGATAATGATGGCAACAACTGAAAACACCTACTTTTTCAGAGTGCTTACTATGTGTCATGTAACCCTGAATTCTCTTTTCCTTCCTGTATAATCTTACGAGGAACCTCAAAGGGAGGTTCACAGAGGATAGAATGTGTCCAAGTTCAAAGAGCAAGTAAGGGGCGGATGTGGAATTCATAACCAGCACCATGCTACCTCCTTTCATACCATATGTGAAGACTGCACAAAGCAGATGTTCAATATTCGTTCCCTTCTATTTTTCTTTCTCAGTACCTTTTGTCTGATTACTCAGCTAACTCTGCTAATGTCAGAACTAGCAAAAGCAACAAAGTGTTGCACTGTTCAATTTATAGCTCTTGTGCAGTCAGATATCTGCTACAAGGTGATTCATTCTGTGACTTCTTCTCCAAGAACAGAATCTGAAAACAGTGACTGCCTGTTCCCCCACAGCATCTTGGGCTGCCTCAGTATTCACATCTGCTAGATGGTCAAAGAAAAAGAGGAAGACCCTCAAGGGGATGGATTGAGACAGTGACTGCAACAATGAGGTCAAACTTAGCAACAATTGTGAGGATGGCAATGGTCCAGGCAATGCTTGGTTCTGTTGTACACAGGGTCACTATGCGTCAGATCCAACTCTCTGGCACCTGCCAACAACATTGGTTAGTGGTCAGCTTGACACAGCCACTGTTTGTCTATACTACTGAATTCCTCCTCAGGGCCAGCCACAGGCTTGTGCATTCCAGTGCATGTCACAAGGCCTCCATGTTCATGGTATAATTTAGACGTGGTAATGAAAAGTGGATGATGATGTGGATTTCACTTTTTGGCTTAGTGCTCTCAGAAGGGCAAGCTGTCTTTCCACACTTGGTTATGTGTGGAAGCCAGGGGAAGTGGCATAAGAACCACCCCTCTCTCTGGCCCTTCTCTCTTCTCCTGGATGCCATTAAAATGATCTATTCCATTAGCATTTGTGGAGTTCTAAGTGTTTTTTTGGCAAACCAGAAAGCTGTTCTATGGCAGGCTACAGACACTGTGTCTGCACCTATTCATCAGAATGACAGGCATCCTTACAATGTTGATGTTGTAACTTCATCTCCTTGAAAATTCATTGCATGGGAGGATGGTGAAGTCAGTACCAAGTTATTCTCTCCCAAATTATTCTTGGAGGAAAGGTTTTGAGAGTCTTCTGTAGTTGGCACAACACCTGTCATAACCTCATTGGGATTCTGATTGATTTTCAAACAATTTAAGATTAAAAGATAATGTTAATTACTTCAGGGCCTCTGTTATGAATGCAAATGTAGGCATCACTTTTTTTGTTATTAAAGTACTGCTGTAAAATACATAT
>NW_006921777.1:5676838-5686615 GCF_000298275.1 Orycteropus afer afer | reverse complement strand
TAAGTACTGTGGAAAGCAGTATGGCAATTCCTTAAAAAGTTGTAATTAGAAATACCATTTGACTCAGCCATTCCATTACTAGGTATGTATCTTAAGTGAGAGCCAGGATAAGAACAGATATATGCACACCATTTCATGACTGCTGCTTTGATGGGTATTGATTGTGTATCTGAGTAAAATAAAATCCTTGATTACTTCAATATTTTCTCCATTTATCATAATGTTGCTTATGGATCTAGTTGTGAGGATTATTTTCTTTATGTTGAGGCGTAATCCATACTGAAGACTGTAGTCTTTGATCTTCATCAGAAAATGTTTCAAGTTCTCTTCAATTTTAGCAAGCAACTTTCTGTCATCTGCATTTTGGAGATTGTTACCTGGTCTTCCTACAATCCTGATCCAGTGCTGTTCTTCATGTAGTCCAGCTCCTTGAATTATTTATTCAGCATACAGATTGAATAAGTATAGTGAAGGATACATCCTGACTCACACCTTTCCTGATTTAAACCACAAAGCGTCCCTTTGTTCTGTTCAAACTGCTGCCTCTTAGTCTATGAAGAGTTTCCCAGAAGCACAATTAAGTGTTCTGAAATTCCCATTGTTTGCAATTTACAAAGGTCTACACAGTCAAATACTTTTGCATAGTTAATAAAACATAGGTACACATCTTCCTGGTATTGTCTGCTTTCAGCCAAGATCCATCTGACATCAGCAAGGATATTCCTTGTTTCATGTCCTCTTTGGAATCTGGCGTAAATTTCCAGGTAATTCCCTGTCAATGTACTGCTGCAGCTGTTTTTGAATGATCTTCAGGAAAATTTTACTTGTGTGTGATATTAATGATATTAATGATTTGATAATTTTCACATTCTGTTGGATCACCTTTATTTGGAATGGGCATAAATATGGATCTCTTGCAGTAGGCTAGCCAGGTAGCTGTCTTCCAAATTTCTTGTCATAGATGAATGAGCACCTCCCACACTACATCTGTTTGTTGAAACATTTTAATTGTTATTTCATCAATTCCTGGAGGTTTGTTTTTAGCCAATGTTTTCATTCACAGCTTGGACATCTTCCTTCAATACCATCAGTTGTTAATCATATGCTACCTCCTAAATGGTTGATTATCAATAGATTATTTTTGGTACAGTGACTCTTCGAATTCTTTTCCTGATGCTCCTTGTGTCGTTCAATATTTTGCCCATAGCATTTTTCGATATTGCAGCGTGAGGACTGCAAAAAGTGTAAGGAGGCAGCATTCTCGGATTTCCACTAACTTCACAAGGAGGGGAGAGGATAAACACCAACAGCCCAAAGCTGATTCTTATGAGGTCAAACATGCTGCCACCCTCCAATCTTTTACCAATTCTGTCACCAGCTGTCTCTCCCATGGTACTCATTACTTCTCTGCTGGGTTCAATAATCTGTGGCAATGGCCACACAGAACTCACAGCCAATACTCATGATTATGGGGTTTATTAGGGAAGTAACAAGTTACAATTCAGGTTCAGGAACACTCAGCATACAATTCTTCCAACAGGACAGCCTTCCTTCGGCCACGCCCTCAGGCTTCTCTTTGGCTCTTGGCCTCTCAGCCTGGCCTCTGTTTTGTTCCACCGACAAGCTCTTTTAGCTCTGTCAGTAAGTGCACCTAGGTGCACCCCACTCTGCCAGCAAGCCTCCTGCCCAAAGGCACTCAGCTTTCTTGCTCCATGGGCTGGCAAGTCTGCTGCTCTGTCTCATGCCTCTTGGTTCCACTGTTGCTGTCTCTGTTAACTCTCTTCTGGTCTCTCTGCCAAGGAGGTCCAGCACAGGGACCTCAGGTCCAAGGATGTGCTCCACTCCTGGATGCTCTCTGTCTTGATGGTAGTGAGATCCCCTCTTCTGCCTCTAGAAGGGCTCATTTTAAGCCTAGTACAATGATAAAACTAACCAATTCCCACATTAGGGTCCCATACATCTTATGTCCATGGTCCCACTCTTACAAGGGTACCATGTACCATATTCACATTATTTGCAAGCTATCCAGTCCCCTTAGCAGACCACAAGCCCCTTACATTTACATACTTCCACCCAGTAATCTTCAGAAGGAAGGTTGGGCAATTTACTTCCATAGTGATACTGCCTTGGAAACCCAAGGAGGAGTCACTATGAGTCGGGTCCCACTCAATGGCAAATAACAACAACAACAACAACCCAGTAATCTGGTGGGAGAAACAGAGAGCATGTCTATAAGAACCATACCAAGTAATTCACTGTACCACAGGTTTGAATTTTTTCTCTAGTTCTTTCAGCTTGAGAAATGCCAAGTGTGTTCTTCCCTTTTGGTTTTACAGCTCCAGGTTTTCGCACGTTTCACTATGGCACTTTAATTTGCCTTCCTGAACCATCATTGGAAATATTCTTTTCAACTCTTTTCACCTTCTCTTCCTTTTGCTTTGGCTACTATACATTCAAGAGCAAGTTTCAGAATCTCTTTGAACATCCATTTTGGTTTTTTATTTGTTCTGTGTTTTTAATGATCTTTCGCTTTCTTAATGTATAATGTCCTCTCACAATTCATCTGGTCTTTGGTCATTAGTATTCAATGTATCAAATCCATTATTGAGATGGTCTCTAAATTCAGGTGAGATATACTCAAGGTCATATTTTGGCTCTCATAAACTTGTTTCAATTGTCTTCAGCTTCCACTTGAACTCAGATAAGAGCAACTGATGGTCCCTGGCCTTGTTCTGATTGATGATATTGGTCTTCTACATTGTCTCTTTCTACAGAAGTAGTCATTTTATTCTGTATATTCTATCCCATCAGGACCACATGTATAGTCTACATTTATGTTGCTGGAAAAAGTTATGCAATCTCTGGGTCATTTCTATCACCAAGACCATATTTTCAACTACCAATCCTTCTTCTTTGTTTCCAACTTTCACAGTCCCAAAAACTCACTGCCACCAAGTCAATTCCGCCTCATAGTGATGTTTTAGGACAGAACAAAGCTACCCCATAGGGTTTATAAGACTATAAATCTTTACAGAAGCAGACAGCCTTATCTTTCTCCCCTAGAGTGGCTGGTGACTCTTTTGGTTAGCAGCCTAATGCTTTAACTACTACTACACACCAGAGCTCAATCTAATCACCAGTAATTATCAATGTATTTTAATTGCATGTTTGATCAATTTCAAACTGTAGAAGTTGGTAAAAAAACAAACAAACAAATTTCAGTTTCTTAATTTTTGGCATTAGTGGTTGGTGGATAAATTTGAATAAAGTCATGTTAACTGGTCTTTTTTAAAGCGATGTGTACATTATCCTATCACTGAGAGCACTGTATTTCAAGACAGATCTTGAAATGTTCTTTTTGCCATTTTTCTTCAGTGTGTCATTCCCAGAAATGTAGACCATATGTTTATCCAATTCAAAATGGTCAATATTAATCTATTTCAGCTCACTAATGCCTAGGATATCAGCCTTTCTGTCTTCCATTTCATTTGGCATGTGTTGTTGTTAGGTGCTATCAAGTCATCTCTGACTCATAGAGAACTTATGCACAGCAGAAGGAAACACTGCTCAGTCCTGTGCCAGCTCCATGATCCTGGCTATGCCAGAGCCTATTGTTACAGCCACTGTGTCAATCCATCTTGTTGAGGGCCTTCCCCTCTTTCGTTGACCCTACACTTTACCAAGCATGACATCCTTCTCCAGGGAATGCTCTTTTCTGACAACATGACCAAAGTAGGTGAGATGATGTCTGGCCATTCTCGCTTCCAAGGAACATTCTGGCTGCATTTCTTCCAGGACTTCTTCCAGATTTGTTAGTTCTTTTAGCAGTCCATGATACTTTCAGCATTCTTCGCCAGCACCACAACACAAAAGTACTGACTCTTCTTTGGCCTTCCTTATTCTTTGTCCAGATCTTGCATGCATATGAGACAATTGACAATACCATGGCTTGTGTCAAGCACAACTTAGTCCTCAAGGAGACATTTTTGCTCTTCAGCACTTGAAAGAGGTCTTTTGCAGCAGATTTGCCCAGTCCAATACGTCATCTGATATCTTGACTGCTGCTTCCTTTGGCGTTGATTGTAGAACCAAGTAACATGAAGTCTTTGACAACTTTAATCTTTTCTTGACAGTGAGATCAAATGTCATCTCCCTCAGGAACCCTTTGGCATGTGTGCAAATTCATAAATGTTGGGAATTTGGCTCTTTTCTAGCCTCCCGCCCCTCTGTTCTTCCCTAATGATTCCAAACTCCTTCCCAGTCTATGAACATATTCTTTTTCATGCCTTGTATTACTCTCTTCTTGGTCTAGAATGACTCTCCTATTCCTCATCCCACTCCTCTCATTGCACTGCACAAATTCCTACTCATCCCTTGACACCGAGATCAAATGTCATCTCCCTCAGGAAGCCTTTTATAATTTGCCCACACTACTTCTTTGTAGCTTAATATCTATTTATTTCTTACAATTCTCAACAAGGGCCTATTTCCAAATACAGTCCACTTTAAACTATCTACTAATTATACTGAAAAGTATAAAGAGAGCTTGAATGAAATTCATGGACCTTGTTAAGGGAAGGAAGTTTGAACTTCCTTGAAGAGCATAGGCAGTTTGAGCCAACTGCCCAGAGGATAAAAGAGAATCTTCTCAGGATCTTGCTTTCCCCTAAGATGATGAGAAATAGACAAGGGCCAAGTGAAAAGACTAATATAGAAAAGACTAATCCTTTTAAGAGGGCTTAGACATTTCTGGAAATAGACAAAAAACTCTCAAAATTACCCTTGCTCCAGACCATTGACTTGTGGGACAACTCAGTCAGTTGGCAGAATATAGAATATAGTTCACAAAGCTCATGGTCTGCATCCTAGTGAGCTGATTAGTGCCTGAGGTCTTAAAAGCTTGTGAGTGGCCATGGTCATCTAAGACACAATGACTGGTCTCTACTTGTAAGGAACAAAAGAGAAAGAAGATAACCAAATTCTCAGAGAAGAAATGAATCTACAAGGCTGATAGCCTACAAGAGTCACAACCTCAACTACCTTGAGAACAGAAGAACTAGATTGTGCCAAGCTACCACTACTGACTGATGTCATAAGGTCACAATAAATGATCTGGTTTGAATGGGAGAAAAATGCAGAACAAAACTCAAGTTCTTAAAAAAAGCCAGACTAACTGGACCACCTGAGGCAAGAGGACTCCCTGAGACCATTGCCCTAAGACACTCTTAAACCATGAATTAAAACTACCCTCTAAGATCATCTTTTAACAGAATTGCAGAATGACACACAAAATGAAGGATGTTGTTATTGTTAGGTGCCATTGAGTTGGTGCCAACTCACAGTGACCCTATGTAAAATAGAACAAAATGCTGCCTGGTTGTGCACCATCCTCACAATATTAGCTGTAACCTGAGCCCATCTTTGTAGCCACTGTGTCAATCCATCTCATTGAGGGTCTTCCTCTTTTTTGTTGACCCTCCACTTTATCAAGCATGATATCTTTCTACAAAGACTGGTCCCTTCTGACAACATGACCAAAGTAGGTGAAATGAAGTCTGGCCATTCTCACTTCCAAGGAGCATTTGGCTGCACTTCTTCCGGGACAGATTTGTTAGTTCTTCCAGCAGTCCATGGTATTTTCAGTATTTTTTGCCACCACCATAATTTAAAGGCATCAACTCTTCTTCAGTCTTCTATTTTCCGTCCCATTTTCATGCATATGAGGTGATTGGATTATGCGCACCTTAGTCTTCAAAGTGCCATCTTTGCTCCTTAATAACACTTTAAAGAGGTCTTTAACTGCAGATTTGCCAAGTACAATACAATGTCTGATTTCTGGACTGCTGCTTCCATGGGTGTTGATTGTGGATCCAGGAAAAATAAAATCCCTGACAACTTCAATGTTTTCTCCATTTATTGTGATGTGGCTTATTGGTTCAGCTGTGAGGATTTTCATTTTTTATGTTGAGGTGTGTTCCATACTGAAGCCTGCAGTCTCTGATCTTCATCAGTAAGGGCTTCAAGTCATCTTCACTTTCAGTAGGCAAGATTATGTCATGTGCATATCACAGGTTGTTAATGAGTCTTCCTCCAATGTTGAGGCCATGTTCTTCTTCATATAGTCCAGCTTCTCAGATTATTTGCTCAGCATACAGATTGAATAAATATGGTGCAATGATACAACCCTGACACACACCTTTCCTGATTTTAAACCATACAGCATCCCCTTGTTCTGTTCAAAATACAGCCTCTTGTTCTATGTGCAGGTCCCTCATCAGCACAATTAAGTATTCTGGAATTCCTATTCTTTGCAATGCTACCCATAATTTGTTATAATACAGACAGTCAAATTCCTTTGGATAGTCAATAAAACTAAATATCTTTCTGGTACTGTTTGCTTTCAACTACGAACCATCTGACATCAGCAATGATATCCCTCATTCCACATCCTCTTCTGAATCCAGCTTGCATATCTGGAAGTTCCCTGTCAATATACTGTTGCAACTGTTTTTGAACTATCTTCAGCAAAATTTTACTTGTGTGTGATATTAATGATATTCTTTGATAATTTCCACAATCTATTGATCACCTTTCTTTGGAATGGGCATAAATATGGATCTCTTCCAGTCAGTTGGCCAGGTAGCTTTCATCCAAATTTCTTGGCATAGACAAGTAAGTATCTCCAGCGCTATATCCATTTATGTTGAAATATACTTAATGAGTATTCTATTAGTTTCTGGAGCCTTGTTTTTCACCAATTCCTTCAGAGAAGCTTGGACATCTACCTTAAATACCATTAGTTCTTGGTCAGATACCACTTCCTGAAATAGTTGAACATTGACCAATTCTTTTTTGTACAGTTGTTCTATTCCTTCCATCTTCTTTTCATGCTTTCTGCTTCATTCAATATTTTGCCCATAGAATCTTTCAATACTGCATTTCGAGACTTGAATTTTTTCTTCAGTTCTTTCAGTTTAAGAAATGCTGAGCATGTTTTTCCCTTTCCTAACTCCAGGTCTTTGAACATTTCATTATAATAATTGACTTTGTCTTCTCAAGCTGCTCTTTGAAATCTTCTGTTCAGTTCTTTTATCTTGTCATTTCTTCCATTTTGCTTTACTACTCTCTGCTCACAAACAAGTTTCAGAGTCTCTTTTGACATCCATTGTGGTCTTTTCTTTCTTTCCTGTCTTTTAAATGACCTTTTGCTCTCCTCATGGATGACGTTCTTGATGTCATCCCACAATTCCTCTGGTTTTCAGTCATTGGTGTTCAATGCATCAAATCTATTCTTTAGATGGTCTTCAAATTCAGATGGAATATAATTAAGTCATATTTTGGCTCTCATGGATTTATTTTAATTGTCTTCAGCTTCAACTCAATTTGCACGTGAGAAATTGATGATCTGTTCTACAGTTGGCTCCTGGCCTTGCTTTGGCTGAAGATACTGAGCTTCTCCATCACCTCTTTCCACATATGGATCAGTCAGTCTGATTCCTGTGTACTCCATCTGGTGAGGTTCACGTGTATAGCCACCATTTATGTATATGCATGATCAATTTTTAGTAAAGTCTGCCAAATTGTTTTCCAAAATGGTTTTACCTATTTATACTCTCACTAGAGTTCCAATTGCTCCTCCATAACTTCTCCAAAGCGTGGTATTTTTCATTTTAATAATTCAAGTGATGTGTGTAGTAGTATTTAATCATAGTGTAATTTGCGTTCCTCTGATGTCTTATATTTACTGAATCATTTTATTTTGTGAACTGCCTAACACTTTTGTCCATTTTTCTATTAAGCTGTCTGCATTTTATTTACTAATACATACTTTGCCGGATATAAGTATAGCAAGTAGCTTCTCACATCTGTGACCTATCATTCCACCCTCTTAGTGATATTTTCAGAAAATATGTTTCATTTTCTTAGTGGTGTAATTTAACAAATTCTAGACAGTCATAGTTTTAATAAAAACCAATTTATTGATTTTTTCCTTTATTGTTAGTTTTTTCTTTTTTGTGTCATATTTACAAAATGTTAGTCTTCTCCAAGGATAAGATGATATGGTATGATTTCTTCTAACATGGTTAGTTTTTCTTTAATTTTTAGATCTATAGTCCATCTCAGATTGATTTTTAAGTATGGTGTGCAGTCCCTAAATCTGTTTTTGTTCACTGTCCTCATTTGATACTTCATAATATATCATTTCCAATCTTTTGAATTTAAGATAATAAAGCTGGTAACTTAACACACTAGGAAACAACCAAATATGCACAACACTAAGTAGTAGTAAGTGCTCAGTAAATGTCACTATTATTATCATTCTCATAACCAGCTTAGTTTCTCTATACCACAACCTTTAGCTTCTAACTATTCTTCAGGAGGAGGAAGGGGATTGAGGGCAGCCACAGTCCAGGAGCATCCTCCTCCCAGTCTGCCCAGCAGGGTAGGGAAGCATCATTGGAAGAATGATGAGAGCAAGCTGGTTAAAAGTGGTGCTAAGACAGTGGCTACACAATCTTTGCTAAGGAACAATTTCTAAATACTTATTGAGGGGTTTGTTAGCACCTGGTTCCTCATCAGTATTCATCCAGAGAGCTTCTACCTAGAGAAGCCCTTCTGAGGCTCAACTTTCCTGAACATGCACAGTTGGCATAATTTTACCCAAATTCCTCATATAAGGCTTGGGTGGTAAGGTATGTTAACAAGCAACACTGTTTCAGCAAATCAAACATCCCAACTGCAAAACAGAGCTTGTTTTCCTGGAGAGAACCAACTGAGTCAACTGTCTTCTGTTAGGAGATTTATTGAAGAACCATCCATAACAAATCTCAGGAATAATTTGACAAATGGATGTAAGAAACTGATGCAGGGGAAAATGTTGGAGAAGATAGATTTCACCTTTCCATGTCTATAAAACAAACTCTCTCTACTGTTTGTATTCCTCTGGCTCTCCTCTTTCTGGCCACTGCAAAAGCAAGTGGTAAATTGTGAGTGGGGAAATGGACATGAGGGCAGCATGTGGGGATGAGGAGGAAGGGAGAAGATACCAATGGGGTGAGACTCTTAATAAAAGATAATCTAGTTGGCATCGAGTCAATTCCAACTCACCCCATGTATGTCAGAGTAGAACTGTGTTTTAATGGCTGATTTTTCAGAAGTAAGTTGCCAGGCCTTCTTCTGAGGTACCTATGGGTAGACCCAACCTTCCAACCTTTCTCTTAGCAGCCAATATATTAATTGTTTGTACCACCCAAGGACTCCAAGTAAAAGAGTGCTCAGATGAGTACATGATGCTTGAATACATCAATTGTAACTAATCAAATGAAATACAAACAGATAAATTATATTTATCTTAAAATTAAATTTGAAATGAACTATATAAAAACTAAAAACAGCATGAAAAAATTGTCAGTTAAGACTAGTCCTCAAATCTATGCAGGAGATCCTGGATACACAGGGAGAACAATGTGGAACAAAACTCAAAATCATTTGAAAAAAAAAGGGGGGGGGACCAGGTTTGCTGGCCCAATAGGGCCTGGTGGAACTACTGAGACTATGGCCCCTAGCTGCCCTTCAGGTCTGGAATTGAACACACGCCTGTGGCTTCCAGCCAAATAATAGACAGGCATATGAGTTGAACATTTACCTGAGGTAGATACACTCCTTGGAGAGAATAAGCACGGGAGAAAGAAGGGCTGCTTATGCACAGGGAGACAGCTCATGGGGCAGGAGTTCATGGAGGAATGAACACAGGGAAGAGGTAATATCGGGAGGAAG
>NW_006921777.1:5675563-5676558 GCF_000298275.1 Orycteropus afer afer | reverse complement strand
GAAACCTTTGAAATGGTAAGCTATAAAACTCAGTTGGAACTAAAGCACAATAGAAAGAAAGAAAAAAGATTAAGGTAAATGTAAATTTAAAAATGGAAGTAAGAAAAAAGAGAACATTGTAAAAATAAAAACTCAAGACAACAGCAACCTGACCAGACAGCCCACGCAAGGGCAACTAGAGGAAGTTCTTTGGGCACCTTGGCTTTTCTCATAAAGTCTCCTCTTGTGTCATGACACTGGTGGCAGTTTTCTTAGTGTAGTTATTTATCCATTTATATATCCTTTCTTGATTATTCCATAAATATTTATTGTGTCAGGACCTAGGAATTGAATGGTAAGAATCAAACAGAGAAGGTCTTTGCCCCAGTGAAGCTTATTTACTTTAGCAGCAGTAGACACTAAACAAATGATTACACAGACAAATCAATAATTGCAAGCTGTGGTGAGATTTATGAGGAAAAAGTCCATGCTATGGTGGTATGTATGTTGGGAATGTGAAGTGGATAAGTAGGTGGTGGTAGTCATCAGAGAAGCAGAGAATATGATATTTGCCTGGAAATCTGAAGGATAAATCAGGAATTAACTGAGGCAAAGTAGGGTAGAAGTAGCTGATATTTGTTAAGGCTCTGAAACAGGATGACTTTGGTGCTTTTGAGGAACTGAAAGAAGGCTGTGGCTGGAGCAGACAGAGCTATCAAGAGAGAAGTATAAGATGTAGTTGGAGAGGATAGCAGGAGTCTTATTAAGAATTTTGGTCGTTTATCCTGGAGGTAATGGAAAGCCACTTACTTGTTTCTCTTATGATGTTGTTGTTGTTGTTATATGCGGTGGAGTCGAACCCGCTCATAGCGACCCCTCCTTGGGGTCGCTATGAGTCGGGTTGGAGGCAGTATTACTACAAGAGTAGATTGCCCAAAGGAGCTCTGGTAGCATAGTGGCTAAAGCACTTGACTGCTAACCAGAAGGCTGGAGGTTCAAACCCACCAGCCACTCCT
>NW_006921777.1:5671689-5674918 GCF_000298275.1 Orycteropus afer afer | reverse complement strand
GGACAAGGACCATATCTGTCTTGTGCACTTTTATATTTCCAGAACCTACACTGTGAAGAATCAATAAATATTTTGAGAGAATGAATAGCTAATAAGCTTGGTGAGGTTACAACCAAATTCCAGATCCTCTCCAGAATTTGTGTTTCTTCTGGTACTCCACATTACTGCTTCAATAGTTTGCTTTTAGTCTTATCTGGCTAGTGAAAAATGATAGATGTCTCCTTCAAAGATAAGTTACTATCGTTTACTTAGCTTCTAAAGCATTAACTATGTCTGGAAGTTTGCAGAATGGCTAATGAGTTCTGGTTATCTTTCCTGACCAATTCAAATTGAAGAAGGAGTTTATTATTTCATATCTATGTGCCTTGACAGCCTTTTCCTTAAGAACTAACACAGGCAATGATAAATTAGTTCACAAGTCTCAGAAAATCTTAGTAACATTTGGCTTCTTATTAAGTTTTCCCCTAAGGGGTGGCACACCTAGTATATTTAACACCTGCATCAGATCAGTGATTAACATGCTCCTCTTCTTTAGGATAAGACCATTGTTAGTAATCCCACTGCCATACAGAAGATTGCCACTCATAGCGACCCCCATTGGTTTTCTGAGACTGTAAATCTGTACAGAAGTAGATTGCCTATCTTCCTGCAAAGCAGCTGATGGGTTTGAATTACTGATCGTCTGGTTAGCAGCCAAACGTCTTACCCACATGCCACCAGAGCTCCTGATTTTTAGTAATAGTTGTGTAATAATTGGGAATGTTATTTTCTTGATTTATTTAGTTTTAAAGCTAACAATTTTAAAAGAATACATTTTAATTTTAGAAGTGTTATTTTAAATTCAGTGATCTATTTCATGCATGAATGAAAATTTGCACTTACCAAGCAAAAATATTACACACCTTACATTTTGTAGTCTTTATTGCTGTTTTAAAATTTAAATACAAATAAAACCTTAAAATGGTCAAGTGGAATATTAGAATTGAAGTAACACAAATTTGGTTTCTTTGTCTTTACAACCACCATGCTATGATTGCTTATTTTAAATTTGTTGTTTAAGTGCAGGAATATGTAGTTCCACAGGCGTTGGAGATATTAATTGCACCTGAAGGGAATTCAAATTTGTTTGAATCATTGGGAATTTATTCTCACAAGATTCTTTGTAGCTGCACTGGGAGGGTTAGGGAGAAGGAAAGTGGATAGGGAAGTAAATGCATAACTGAATTCTCCGAATTAACCTCCTATAATATACTAACTATGCAGTGCTTATTAAAGGACAAATAATACAAATATGCCCATTTGAAGCTTATATATATTTACTTAAGCACTTTCAGAGAACTGTATTCTTGGTATTGCTTAGACTTGTCAGCACTGATAATAAAAAGCTGACCAACTGTTTGGATTATTATTCAAATTATTATTTTTAATACTCTACAGAAATAGACCTCTTTGTTGCATGTACCTGAGGAGAACTTCTCCATTGTTGCCTTGCTATGACACCATTACCAAAGACTCTTAAGAATTAAAGCCCCATCAAAAATGTTACATGTTAGTTAAGAAACCAAGTGCTCAAAAACCCTGTAACCTCCCATTATTTAATGAAGTATTTACCCTCCCATTATTTAATGAAGTATTTACCTCCTTTGAGCAGACTTAATGTGGTTGGTAGACATGGAGAAATATGTACCTTCTCTCAAAAAATTTACCCACAAATTCCCCTTATAATTCCTACACAGTCTTAGGAATTTTGCTCATCAATAGCCTAAATCCTTCCCTTGAAGTTGGTCCCTTAACAAAGATGGAATCTGAAATGGAACCTCATCAGGAGTAGTCAAAATAGTACAAATACTGGGGCATTAATATTAAGAACAAAAATCAGAAATACAAATGAGAAATGGTTGTCAGAACTGTTCTGAGAATAGAATAATGCAAGGAGATCATATCACCCAGATGCTTCTAGGATCAGAGGAAAAGGAGATGGTACCACCAAATGATGCCTGGAAAACCATCTGAGGCACTCATGTACTGGCACTTGATAAGCTGCCTCCTGCTGTCCTGTTACCATCACCAAAGCAATCCAGGACAAGCTATCAAGGAGCAAAAACTCCTTAAAACTCAAATAATTTTTCCTTTGTTTTCTCACATTCCTGGTAGACACAAGTAGACTGAGTGGACCCCATCTGATAATTGCAATAAATATGGTGAAAGACTAGCTAAGCAACTTTTCTAACAGTTGTGAGTCCTGACGGGATTTGCAGAACATTGATGTATACTATGTTAACAATAGGATTTTTTTAACAAATAAATTTGGGGAAACATTGGATTAAACAAAGAGAAAAGATTTCTTTATTGCAGAAATTTTCTGACTCTTTAATGTACATTGCAAATCTCAAAGAGGAAGATAGGGAGCTTTTGTGTTGCAATGGCTAGGCACTTGGCAGCTAACTGACAGCTTGGTGGTTTGAACCCACCCAGTGGCTCTACAGGACAAAAGACCTGAGGATCTGCTCCTATAAATATTTCATCCTAGGAAACCCTAGAGTAGAACTGCCCCATAGGGTTTCCAAGACTGTAAATCTTTATGGAAGCAGACTGCCTCATCTTTCTCCTGAAGAATATCTAGTGGGTTCAAATCACCAAACTTTTAGTTAGCAACCAAATGCTTTAACCAGTATGCTATCAGAGCTCTTGTTTACACCAACAGTAGATTCTATAATTTTCCTTAATCTTTGGCAATCTAACCACCAGCATTCTTGTTTTTCAGAAATATTTATATACAATGTTCTACATTCTACTTGGGTGAGTAGTGACTGGGGTCTTAAAAGCTTGCGAGCAGACATCTGAGATGTGACTATTGGTCTTTCCCCATGCAATGCAAAGAAGAGGGTAGAAAATCAAAGATTCAAGGAAACATTAGTCCAAAAGACTAATGGACCATGTGAATCTCAGTCTCCACTATCCTGAGACCAGAAGAACTAGATAGTGTCCAACTAACACTACAGAACCGCTATCAATCGTTCTGATCAGGATCATAATAAATGGTCCTGGAAAGAATGGGAAGGAAAAAAAAAATATAGAACAGAAGTCAAAATCATAAAAAAAAAAAAAAAAAAAAAAAAACAAAAAAAAAAAAAAAAAAAAAAAAAAAAAAAAAGACCAAACTTACTAGTCTAATAGACACTGATGTAACCCCCAAGATGTTGTTTCTTGGACACAGTACAAGCTTGGA
>NW_006921777.1:5650964-5671589 GCF_000298275.1 Orycteropus afer afer | reverse complement strand
AAAAAGACCAAACTTACTAGTCTAATAGACACTGATGTAACCCCCAAGATGTTGTTTCTTGGACACAGTACAAGCTTGGAACTGAACCCACCTCTGGAGATAAACTTTCAGCCAAATAATAGACAGACATAAAAAGTGAACAATAATACCAGGGAGGAATGTACTCCTCATTATAATCAACCATACAAGGCCAGAAGGGTGGCATTTGCACAAAAACAAAGCTTAAGACAGAAAAAGAAGGATAAATTGAAACCAGGAACCAAGGAACAAGTGAGAAGAGTGCTGGGGGGATTGTAACCAATGTAACAAAACAAAATGTGTATGAATTGTTGAATGGAAAAGTGCTATGCTATATATATAGTTTCTCCTTCATAAACATGTGTCATAATGGAGATAACATCAAGATAACAATAAATCTGTATTGCTTTTCTCCTGATCTAACATTGTAACTATTCATACCATTGCATAAATAAATAAATAAATAAATGTCTCATATCAACTGCTCTGATAAATTTTATATCCCACACGTTTGAAAATATCTTTTTGATTGCTTGCAATTTACTCCATTCAAAATAAACCATGCAAACTTGTAAAAATTTAATTGAGTAAAATGCTGAAAAATGTTAGAATCTTGAATAGGCATTGTTGTTGTTGTTAGGTGCCATCGATTTGGCTCTAACTCAACCACATACACAAAAGAAGAAACACTGCCTGGTCCTGTGCCATCCTCAAAATTGCTATGCTTAAGCGCATTGCTGTAGGCACTGTGTCAATTCATCTCACTGAGGGTCTTTCCCTTTTTCACTGCACCTCTATTTTACAGTTCTCCAGGAACTGGTCTCTTCTGACAAAATAACGAAAGCAGGTAAGACGAAGTCTTTCCATTCTTCCTTCTAAGGACATTCCAGCTGTATTTCTTCCAAGACAGATTTATTTGTTCATCCTTCTGGCAGTTCATGGTATTTTCAGTATTCTTCACAAACACCACAATTCAAATGCATCATTTCTTCTTCAGTCTTCCTTGTTCATTATCCAGCTTTCACATGCATATGAGGCTATTAAAAAAACAATGGGTTGAGTCAGGTGTACATAGTCTTCAAAGTGACGTCTTTACTGTTTAAAAAAGGTCTTTTGCAGCAAATTTCCTAACGCAACACCTCGTTTTGTTTCTTGTCACGTGCATGGACATTGATTGTGGATCCAAGTAAAATGAAATTCTTTACAATGTCAAGTTTCCCTCCTTTTATCATGATGTCCCTTATAAGTGAGGTCGTGAGGATTTTTGTTTTCTTTATGTTGAGGTGTAATCCATACTGCAGATTGTAGTCTTTGATCTTCATCAGTAAGTGCTTCAAGTCTTCTTCACTTTCAGGAAGAAGGCTGTGTCAACTGCATATTGCAGGTTGATAATGAGTGTTCCTGCAATCCTGATGCCATGTTCTTCTTCATATAGTCCAGCTTCTTGGGTTATTTGTTCAGCGTATATATTGAATAAATATGATGAAAGACAATTCTGATGCACACCTTTCCTGACTTTCAACCATGCACTAGCCCCTTGTTCTGTTCAAACAACTGCCTCTTGGTCTATGTACAGGCTCCTCCAGAGCACAATGAGGTGTTCTGGAATTCCTATTCTTTGCAAGGTTATCCATAATGAGTTATGATCCACACAGTCAAATGCCTTTGCATAGTCAATAAAACCTAGGTAAACATCTATTTGGTATTCTTTGATTTCAGTCAAGATCCATCCAACATCACCAATGATATCCTTCATTCCAAGCCATTTTCTGAATCTGGCTTGAACCTCTGGCAATTAATTCCCTGTCAATGTATTGCTGCAACCATTTTTGAATTATTTGCAGCAAAATTTTACTTGCATGCAGTATTAATAATATGGTTTGATAATTGCTACATTCTTTTGGATCTCCTTTCTTTGGAATGAGCACTGATATGGATCTCTTCTAGTGGGTTGTCCAGGTAGCTGCCTTCCAATTTTCTTGGCATAAATGAATGAGTGCCTCCAGCACTGCATCTGTTTGTTGAAACATCTCAGTGAGTATTCCATTAATTCCTGGAGCCAATTCCTTCAGTGAAGTTTGGACTTCCACTGATTCTTGATCATATACTATCTCCTGAAATGCTTGAGCACTGGCCAATTCTTTGGGGTACAGTGATTCTGTGTATTCCCTCCATCTTCTTTTGATGCTTCCTGTATCATTCAATATTTTGCCCATAGAATCTTTCAATGTTGCAACCTGAGGCTTGAACTTTTTCTTTGATTCTTTCAGCTTGGTCATTTTCTCTCCCCCTTGTGAAGTTAGAGGAGGTCAGTGGAGTCCACTCTTATTTCCTTTGTGTAACTGCTGTCATCATCTTGACTTGTTCAATGACTGCCTTTGGGCAGCCATAACAGTGCCTATAACTTTATATGATGCCTGCAATTATTGCGGTAGGTATACCATTTTCACATGTTTTTACCAATGGCAGGACCAGCACTGGATGTGGACACTTGCACAATAACAAACAAACTATACCTATTAGTATGACTACAGGCTAACTCATTTGATAGACATTTATTAATGAAGTAGTTTGAGAACGGAGGTTGTTCCCTTGATTAACATCTCAGAACTGCTTCCATATTAGTATTGTCCTATTCAAAATAGATAATTTGAGAGGGCAGTCACTTGCTGAAATGATGATGCATTCATTCAAAACACTTTTAATATTCTCTTTTCAAAGGCTTTCAGACTCAGTTTATGAGTCCAACTGTTTGTGAAATAAAATTAACTTTCAAAGGCTGAAGATTTACCACACAGTGAAAATATGTTAGACAACAGAAGCCTCTTTTAACATGATGCTTGTCAACCTCAGAGTAATGGGCTTCCACTCACTTTAAGGGAGGTCTGGTAGTGTAGTGCCTAAGGCATTTGACTGCTAACCAGAAGGTCTGCTGTTCAAAGCCACTCCTCAGAAGGAAGATTGGGCAATCTACTTCTGTAGTGATACCGCCTTGGAAACCCAAGGAGGGGTTGCTATGAGTCAGATCCACTCGACAGCAGTGTGTTTTGAACTCAATTTAACTGCCTGAACATTCTCTTGACAATTTCCTAATGAGATTTAAAACAATATCATCAGCGTTATTACAAGTATCACTGCAAAGGACATGAGCACAGGAAACCCATTCATTGGGGCCATAATGCAATGGATTGACCACACTGGTAATCGCACTGGTTCTTTAGTATTTCCACTCTGAATCAATGAGGGATTATTTTGCTGAATAGAAGAGGGAGACTAAACACAGAAGTGCTAACTAGCAATATCACCCCTCATCAGTACTGCACTACTGGTGAGGACTTAAACTCTTTGCTTCTGGGAACAGGCAGAACTGCTCTGAATCAGACTACTTCTCACAGTGGTGTGTACTTGGGTAACTTAATTCACTTTCTCTAAACTTCTGATTCCTCACAAAAGGATCTCTAGTGACACAGTGGTTAAAGCATTCAGTTATTAACCAAAATGTTGGCAGTTCAAGCCCACCAGCCTGTCCGCAGGAGAAAGCAGCAGCAGCCTTTGAAACCCAATGGAGCAGTTCTAGTCTGTTTTATAGGGTCACTATGAGTTGGAATCCACTTGGTAGCACTGGGTTTGGTTTTTGATTTGGTTTCCTCACATATAAATAGAGATTATTGTGCTTATTATTTCTTAGTGTCAAGAGAACTGAATCATGGTCATTATTATGCATTAATTCCTGGCTGATTTTTTTTGGTGTTTGATGTTGGTTTTTTTTTTTTTTTTTGTTCCCAGATGGGATGATCTACATTTTCCACAATTTAACAAACAGAATCATGCTCTGGAAACTTGAGCCATTTCATAAAAAAGCACAAGTATCTAAGAAGGTCACTTTTAACACTATTTTAAGAAAACTTTGTAACTAGGTGCAGAGACAAGTCTCTTACCATCTGTCTCCATAGCTGTCATGTATTTTTCCCCCATCTTTTGTACAGCTGGGCTATTTTATCAAATATAATGCCCACTGAAGTACAAGCTGACAAGTGCCATTGTTGTTTCACATGATACTTGACAGCATCGTGGGTTCATTTTTTTTTACCTGCTGCCAAGCTGAAAAATTCTCAGAATTTTCCCTTTGTTTTATTCCAGCTTTTATACTTATAAATATGAGAAGAGATCTATTGGAAATTCATGCAAAGTCAGTCCTATGGATTGAATTTTGTCCCAAAAAAGTTATGTTGAAGCCTTAACAGCTGGTACCTGAATAGGACTGTGCTTGGAAATGGAGTCTTTGAAGATGTTAGCAGCTAAATTAACATGAGATCATATTGGAGTGTTGTTGCTGTTAGGTGCCATCAAGTCATCTCCAACTCATGGTGACCCTATGTACAACAGAATGACACACTGCCCAATCCTGTGCCAGCTCCATGATCCTTGCTATACCTGAGCTCATTGTTGCAGCCACAGTGTCAATCCATCTTGTTGAGGGCCTTCCCCTTTTTCGCTGACCCTCCACTTTACCAAGCATGATATCCTTCTCCAGGGAATGGTCCCTTCTGATAACCTGACCAAAGTAGGTGAGACAAAGTCTGGCCATTCTCGCTTCCAAGGATCATTCTGGCTGCACTTCATCCAGGACAAATTTGTTAGTTCTTTTGGCAGTCCATGGTACTTTCAGCATTCTTTGGCAACACCACAACTCAAAAGCATCGACTCTTCTTCGGATTTCCTTATTCATTGTCCAGATCTCACATGCATATGAGGCAATTGAAAATAACTTGGCTTGTGTCAGGCTCACCTTAGTCTTCAAGGAGATATTTTGCTCTTCAGCACTTGAAAGAGGTCTTTTGTAACCAGTTTGCCCAGTGCTATCCGTCGTCTGATATCTTGACTGCTGCTTCCTTTGGCAGTGATTGTAGAACCAAGTAATATGAAGTCTTTGACAACTTCAGTTTCTCTCCATTTATTGTGATGCTGCTTACTGGTCCAGTTGTAAGGATTTTTGTTTTCTTTATATTGAGGTGTAATCCATACTGCAGATGGTAGTCTTCAATCTTCATTAGTAACTGCTTCAAGTCACTCTCACTTTCAGCAAGCAAAGTTGTGCGTCAGTTATCACAGGTTGTTAATGAGTCTTCCTCTACTCTGGATGCCATATTCTTCTACATATAGTCCAGCTTCTTGGATAATGGAGTAGGGTGGGTCCTAATCCAATAACAGTGACTCTTTATAAAAGAGAACAATATACACAGAGAGATAGACAGAGAGAAACCAGTGCATCTACAATGCCTGGGACTACCAGAAGCTGAGGGAGCCAAGGAAAGAATCTTCCTCTAAAGCCTTAAAGAGAAAACATAGCCCTGCTAACAGCCTGGATTTAAACTATTAGCCTCCAGAACTGTAAGACAATCAATTTCTATTCTTACAGGCTATCCAACTGTTTTGGATATTTTGTTATAGCAGCCCTAGGAAATTAATGCAGTCAGTCTTTTAATTATTTGAAGATTGAATCTACTTGTGGATGAGAAATAGGAAGTAGGCCCACTCCTACTCCTAGCAAAGGAGGCTGGACAGGGAATTTCATTACTGACTCAGTTGCCTGACCCTGGAACACTCCACTCTTCACAAGTAAACTCTCACCCCATCAGGTCCAACCCCAAGAACTAGGACCTCAGTAAGGAAGGACTTAGAAAATCCAGGGTAGTAGTCCAAGTGGCTCTGCAACAAGTCCACCACTTTCTAGGTTTGCTCTCAACTCAGTCCAAGTTCTACCAACAGTAACCTCATTTTCATAATACTGCCCTGAGCGCAGATCTTTGATATTCCATCTCTTCCATGATTGGGTTACCTTGCTCTGATCAATGCTCTATCTTTCTAAACTGGGGAATCCTGTCTCCGAGCCCTGTGGCTAGGGCTTTCCTGACTCATGACAAAATTTTCTAATGCCAACGAATGGTTTGCCACAAAAACAAGACTGTGTCATCATACTCTTCCCAGTGTCCTAAAGCCCCGTTTATTCCTGACCTGTTTAGACAACCTCTCATCATCTGCCATTCCATCACATGTACTGGAGCTACATTTTCTCTAGTCTGGCTGAATGATCATCCTAATTTAGTCCCATGCCAAACACCACTTCAGGACCCCAGGAGACTTCTTGTTCACCGGCTGTACATTTTCTGTCCCATTGACTTCCAAGTTTCAGTTGTGACATGGGTCACTAGCTGTATGACACTGGGTAAATCCCATAATTGAGGAGCCATGTAGGGACCAAGTGGGTAATACAGTACAGTCAAACTGGTCAGGTACAGGACAGAGGAAATTAGATACCCATCAGCATTCAGCCCTGGATGATTATTGCAATAGAAGACTATAGGCCCCATGTTGTCAGGTCTCCACTTTTCCAAAAGAAGCTAGAAATCTAGATGTCTTTTCCTTCCTTCCCTTCCTCCTTTCTTCCTTCCTTCTCCGTGTGTGTGTGTTTTAAAGTTTCTAATTTTTCAGTATTTATCACTAATTCTTATCACACAAGACTCTGTAGGACAGGTTTGGCCTGTGAGTCTCCAGTTTGCTAGTGCCTCATAGTAATTTTTTGTATCATTCATCTTTGCAACAAAGAAGTTTTTCTAGATAATGCCTAGGGTCCCTTCCAGCTTGAACATCCTTGTAATTTAACAAAGGGAGAGCTTTGCTAAGAATGTGTCTTGGTGCGCTGTAGTAAATTACCTGGTATGGTTTTTCTAGCCATAAGTCTTTGTAAACTCAGTGGTGGAATGAGCAACTGAGGAGCTCCTGATTGTAAATGTTATCCACTGGGGTATTTCTGTTGGGCGTGGCACAAAGCTATGTTCTGGGAGGTTCACTCTCTCTCAGGTGTTTAGAATTCTGATGTTATGATTGGCTAGTTTGGCTACTCGGCTGGGCTCAAAAGGTGGCCTCTTAGAGGCAGAACTCTCTCTCTGACTGCTGGCTGAAGAAGGAGAGACATGCACTGCTGGGAAAGAGAGGCAAGGGACATGCATTGCTGAGTGAGACACTGAGGGACATGCACTGCTGGGAGAGAGACTGTGAAAGGCTGTTGGCTGAGATACGGCAGGCTGAGAGAGACTGAGCATTTTTCCTGGACTTGAATTGTAGCATGGTGCTTCCCTAATAAAACCCAATAACTCGTGAGTTCTGTGTGGCCCCTGCAGCGAATTCTTGAACCCAGCAGAAAGGTGGTGGGTGCTTTGGGAGGAATGGTTGGTGAAAGGGCTAGAGGGAGCCAACATGTATGGCCTTGCACAAATAGGCCTTGGGCTACTGATAGTGATTCTGTCTTCCTCTTGTGCGGTTAGAGGAGGTCAGAAGATGTGGCATCCCTGCCCTTTTAGCACTTGGATTGTTTCCTATGAATCAAGATGTTTTACAGGAAATGAGCATGGGAAACTCATGCCAGCTTCCTCTGTTACTGCTCATCTAGGATTAATTCTAGCTCTGTGGTGACTTCCCTGCAGTGAAGATTCCCAACTATCTGGTTTCCCCAAGGTATCAATAATATACTGAGATTTGTAATATATTGCCATACCAGGTTACTGTCTCTTCTCTCCTCTCCCTGGAGCTTCCGAATGCCTCAGTAAGATTGCTAGAGAGCTTATTGTTCTTCCCCAAGCATGGTCATGAATACTCTAAAAGTTTCTCTCTATGACTTGTTAGTTTAATTTACTTAATGCATTTTTCATGAGAAAGTCATGGATTTATTCCAGTTGAGTGTGTCCTATTTCATGAACACAGAATGCATTCCTTTTTCACCAGCCATTTCTTAAGTGCAGTCTGTTGAGAGAAAGTGCTCAAATCTATCACTGCTGCCAGAGAAACCAGCAGATGTGGCTTTGAGTTCACTCATTATCCTGGTCTCTTTCTTTTGGGATTAAGGTATTGAGTTTTGTGGTCACTAGTGTAAAAGAGCAGCCCTGAACACTACTCAGAGTTAGAGGATGTTAAAATGGAACTTCTCGTGCTTCTACTTCAATGGATGGGGTGATATGATAGATGTCAGCTATCAAAGTGAGTGAGACAGACACCTCCTTCCACTTAGGAAATTTAACTAGAAATGTCTCCATGAATCTGTACCACAATCCTTGAATTGCTCCAAGATATCAAGAACTTAAACAGGAAACACAGAGAGCAGAAGAGTGAGAAAGATATCTTCAGAGAGAGGGGGAGGGGGCCATGTTGTGAGTGGGGATTGGGTAGATGTAGTGAATATTATTAATATCCCTCCAGCACTCAGCTGCCCTCTTCTCCTGAGAGACACACAGCATCTGGAAGGATATTTAACTTCACCCCAGCACTCCAGCAAATTTTGGCTTGACTAGCAGGAGAATATAAAAAACTGAATTCCTTATCTCAAGGTGAGACTATCTTTGTGCTTCCATTTGGGCAGTAAAACTTTCCCATGGGAGAAAAGGTAACTACAGGGAGGAAGTGAGAAGAGGGTGTTACATTATAGAAATTGCAATCAATGTCAGGAAACAAAATGTATATGAACTGCTGTATGGAAAATGAATTTGCTCTGTACAATTTCTACCAAATCACAATAAAAAACAAACAAACAAACAAAACTTTCCCATGGGGTCAGTCTAAAGCTTGTCTCCAGTGTGGGTCATGTTTTTGCTAAACTCCCCACAACCCCAACTTCATTCTGTTTTCCTTATTCTTTTTTAAGGAGAATGTTCTTCAGTAAATCACTGGAGCAAGAATCCCCATTTCAGGCACTGTTTCTATCAAGGCTGACCTATGAGAATGGAGGTGTACCTGCTAGACAATAGGGGTGTAGCTTGAAGATGGCAACTTCAAGACAACTACATGGAGAGTTTGGGAATATGTTCCCTGTAATTGGGAGACAAAAAAGACAAAGAATGGATGCCTCATTCAGCCTGTTGTTGTTGTTGTTGTTGTTATGTGCCGTCGAGTTGGCCCCGACTCATAGCGACCCCTCCTTGGGTTTCCGAGGCAGTATCACTATGGAAGTAGGATTGCCCAACCTTCCTTCCGAGGAGTGGCTGGTGGGTTTGAACCGCCAGCCGTCTGGTTAGCAGGCAAGTGTCTTAGCCACTATGCAGCCTAAGACAGGTCAAGTAGACTACACTCATTGCCTGACTCTTACCCCAGAGATGTAGAAGCAAGTGCCTCAATGGAGTAATCAGAAGGGTGTCCCTGCATAGAGAGAGGCCAAACCCAGATCATGGGGTGGGGCCAGGAGATGCATGAGTACTTCCCATGGATCATGTGAGTCAAGAAAAAGAGAACTGTGGAGACTTCATCATCTAATAGGCCTACCCAGAGGGACATGGAGACCTTACCTGAAAGAGGCTAGAGGGGCATCTCTGGGTGAGGAAGATCATTCTATTCTGAATGACTTCTCAGAATAGTGATGGAACCCTGCATGTCAAAAGGACTGCAGGGGAAGAACTCCAACAAGGAACTTCTGGAGAGCCACGAAAGCCCCCTAGTCAGAAAAAGAACCAACTATTGCCACCCTCTAGCCCTATCCAGGGCTCTTAGCTTTAACCATTGTCAAGATAGCCAAGTAACAAACTGTCCTATTCTCTTTATTTTCCTCCTTCTTTGACCTCAGACAGAGCTACATAACACGTGGCTCAGGTGAACTAAGAGAAAGGAGAGAGCAAAGGACCACAAATTCTTCCTCACTGCAGGCATATGAAGCAGGTCAGGGCTGGAGAAATGATGATGATATAACCCCAACTCAAGTTTGGAGTTTCAACCATTGAGTGATACTGAACATAAGTTCCTAATATTAGAATTTTTGACAATTCAAAGTGACTAACCCTGAGAGTGACCAACCTTGGGCTGCCCACGATTTTATCCACATTTATTCCTCACTGAATAAAGTTTAAAGTGATAGAGGGAGAGGAAAAAAAAAAATGTTTTGATCACATTGTATGGGTCATGCTTATACAACATATGGTTACATAAGTATGAGGCTGCAGTGACTGACTTCCTACGGCTTCCAAAAGAAAATCCCTACAATGATTCAGTCAGTTGCATCATCATGCTGGCTCCCAGGATAAAAATGTCTGTTGGATGAGGATCTGAAACATCAGGTTCTGAAACTTTTCACCTGGCCAAGTGCCAGGTGACTCAGAGCTGTATAATGCAACAAAATGACTCACATCATCTCTCTTTGTGCTCTGTATAAATTTGATATCTTTAAATAGTGGCAACCTTCCTTTATTGCCATGTTTGGAAATATATGTGTTCATTCATTCATTGCATTATTGAGCACTGTTATGGATTGACTTGCATCCTTTAAAGATAAGTTTTTGAAGTTCTGGTGATGTAGTGCCTAAGGCATTTGACTGCTAACCAGAAGGCTGGCAGTTCAAACCCACCAGCCACTCCTTGGAAGAAAGGTTGGGCAATCTACTTCTGTAATGATACCTCCTTGGAAACCCAAAGAGGGGTCTCTATGAGTTGGATCCGACTTGGCAGCAGTGAGTTTGGTTTGGTTTGGTAATCTTTTGTACCTATTAATATAATCCAATTGGAAATAGGTATTTTCTTTTTTATGTTAATGAGGCCATACCAGAGAAAGGTGGATACTAAACCTAATCCCTTCTATGTGATGTCTTACTAAGGGAAAGACAAGCACAGAGGAGTTCTTGGATGGTGCAAACTGCTGTCCAGCTTGTCTACAAACTGAATAGTTGAAGGTTCAAGTCTACCCAGAGGCTACTTGGAAGAAAGGCCTGGCAATCTACTTCTGAAAAATCAGCCACTGAAAACCCTATGCAGAACTGTTCTACTCTGACACTACACACATGGGGTTGCCATGAGTCAGAAGCAACTCAAGGACAACTGGCATGCATTTTGTTTATAGGCACACAAAGAAACAGACACAGGGATGACACCATGTAAAGACAGAGGCTGACAAGTCTACAAGCCCAGGAATTGCAGGTCACTACTAGCAGCTGAGGTGAAGAAAGGTCTTTCCCTATAACCTACACCCTGAAATCAGACTTCTAGCCTCCAGAACAGTGAGAAAATAAACTTCTTTTACTTAAAACCACATATTTGTGATATTTTTGTTAGAGCAGAACTAGCAAACTAAGACAAGCCCTGTCAGGTGCTGAAGATTAGAAAACAGTGAAACAGACATAACTTGAAATGATATCATTTCTATGTCTTCTTCTTTTAGTGCAGAGGAAAGAGTCTTACAGAATGATGATTAAACTGAGCCTTGATCAAGACTACTAAATTGCTGGATCTTAGCCTCAATATCTGTTATGGATTGAATTATGCACCCCAGAAATTTGTGTTGTACATCTTAACCTCTATGCCTGTGGTTATAATCCCATTTGGGAACGGGTTGTCTTGTTATGTTGATTAAGTAGGGTTAGTGTAGGGTGTATTTTGAGTCAATGTCTTTTGAGATACAAAAATGATTAAATAAGCAAGCAAAGCAGAGATGGCAGGAAGAATGATGCCAAGCCATATGAAGACTGCCCAGGAATAGAAGCTCAGAAGAGACAAGGACTTTCCTATAGAACCAATAGAGAGCAATAGCTTTCTCATATAGCTGGCACTCTTAATTGAATTTCTAGCCTCCTCAACTGTGAGAAAATAAATTTGTTTGTTAAACCCACCCTGGTCGTTCTGGTTATTCTGTTAGAGCAGCACTAGATACTAAGACAATGGTATGCTGGACTCACTTGGAACACTAGAAAAATGTCTTTTTCCAATGGTAGGAACATGGCATTGTACCTATAACCCACAAGTTTGTTCCCTTTACCAACATAATCCCTGAATAACTAGGTAAAGCAGATAGAAATAATGATACTGTAGTTATGAGCAACTAAGGAGAAGACAGAGTATCAGATTTAGTGAAGGAAGAGAAAAAGAGCAGTTTAAACAATTGGGAAAAATAAACGAACCCACCTAGCCAGCAGAGACAGAGATGGAGAGGACTCATTAGAAATCTGAAAGAGGTCGGCTGAAGGAAAGAGGGGTAAAAAATCATGGAACCCACAGAGGCACTGGGGACTCAGAATACCCACACCGGGAGTTTTTGGTACCAATCTTAGGCTCTGAGTGAGTAGATAACCATACAGGGAAATGGATCAAGACCCTCCCCCTTGGCTTGGGCTTCCCTGGAGTCCAGAAAGGAGTGGGGGAAAGGGAGAAACTCTCTCCAGGTAGGTGGAGGCCCTGAGCAAGTGCACAGCAGTAGGCTTGGGTTCAACTTTTTCACGACCCCTTTTAGCACAGAGGGGATTGGAGTACTAGGTTTTTACAGCTTTTCAACACAAGCAGAAAGTAATAGCCCTCTAATCACTGGGGTTGCTGTCGATTTTGAACTGTGGGTCTTTGATTGACAGTAGGACATCATCATTATTAGATGTCTCAGGAAGACACAAAATATACTGCCTGTGTCAGTAGCACTGACTGAACTGTCTCACCTAAACATGGAAAATGGGAACTCACTACTGGTGCCTTTTTTTTTTTTTTTCCTTTTCTTTTTCTTTTTACCAGTTCTCCCCTGCCCCAACAATAGAAGGAACACATTAAACCCATGCCAGGCAACAGGAGTTATTACACTGAACACCTCACCCAATGGGTAACACTAATAACTCCTGCACCACAGAATCAACAACAGATGGTGGACAGCACCTTTTTTTCCCAGCTTCAAATCCCCTTCACAATGAACAGAGAGCTGCACTCACATGTCCACCAGTGATTCCACCAACAAAGAGAGAGCTGGAAAACAATCCAGTACAGCTGAGTTAATAACCAAAGAAGTGCATCTGCTCCACACTTTCAGATACAGTAAAAACAAAATCAGGGTGAAACAAATCAATACACGACTAACAATTAAAGACAACAACTTCAAAATGTCTAGGAAACGACAGACAACCTCAAAAAACAAACAAACAAACAAACAAAAAACAGGACAAGACAATGGAAATAAAACCCCAGGATAAAGAATCATCTATCATGGAAGAACAAGCAATAGAACTATCTGAGAAGGAAATATATATATAAATATATGTCTTCCATTGCATATATATATATATATATATATATATATATATATATGACTCTCCAAGAGTTCAAGGACACCACAAACAGAATCAATGAGAAGATAGACAGTGCTCTGGAAGAATTCAGGAAAACCATTCAAGAACAAAATAACAAGATAAATACCAATTAGAACTCATACAAAACAGCAATTAGAAATCCAGAAGATAAACACTAAAATTACAGAGATAGACAACATAGTGGAAGGACAAAAGAGTAGACTAGAACTGGCTGAAGGACACATTTCCCAACTAGAAGACAAATCCCTTGATGCCAGCCTGAACTAAAATCAGAACAAAATTTAAGAGAAATGAAGAGAATCTAAGAGTTATATGGGATGACATGAAAAGAAACAACATAGTGCTTCATTGGAATACCAGAACAAGAGGAGCCAAATAAAATAAAATAAAATAAGAAACCACTGAAAAAATTGTGGAAGACTTGCTAACAGAAAAATTCCCCATATCATGAAACAAGAAAAGGTGTCTGTCCAAGAAGCTCAATGAACCCCATACAGAATAGATCCCAAGAGAAAGTCACCAAGACATATCATAATCAAACTCTTTAAAACCAAAGACAAAGAAAGAATCTTGGGAGCAGCTTGGGAAAAATGAAATGTTACCTACAATGGACAACCAATAAGACTAAGTTCTGATTTCTCAGCAGAAATCATGAAGGCAAGAAGGCAATGGATGGCAATCTCATTAATTCTGTCTTCCATTGCATTAATTCTACTCCTTTGCCCTCCTAATGTGTTATCTATTTCTGACAATTTAGTATTAATCTTCTGGATTTCTATCTGTAGGTTTTGAATCATTTCTAATATTTCATTTATTTTGTCATTTTGTTCTTGTATTTTCTTGCAAAATTCTTCTAGGGTTTTGTCTGTGTTTTCCTTGGTCTGTCTCTCAATCTTTTGAAGATACCTAAATATAACTCTTTTGAATTCCTTATCAGGAAGTTCCAATGCTGTGTCTTCCTTAGGGATATGTTTTGGGTCTATATCCTGGTCCCTTGTATCTACCACTTTATCTTGCTTGTTTGTGTGGACCATGATGCTGTGTTGTCTCTGAGGCATTGTGATATTTTTGTGTTTATGTTTAATTGGTGATTATATGTTGGAGTGACTTGCCCACAATTTTTGTTTTCTTTGTATGTTATCTATGTAGGCAGGGTACTGTGCTCGCTCCTCTTTTCACTAGTTGACAGCACTTATACACTCACCACCCGTCTCTTTGCTTTGTCAGCCTCTCATATGTCCTTGCCAACCCTGGCAAACAGAGCCTGTTCTTAAGTCCCAGGAATCCAGATGAGAATGCTATCACTTTAAAATCCAAACTGGTTGCCACTTGTAAACATTCAAAATGGCTGCACCCTCAGTCACTTTAAACATCCAAAATGGCTGCCACATGTAAACAATCAAAATGGCTGCACCCTTCAGACAGCAGAAAGTCCACAGCTCAGGTTGTCTCCTTCCTTGCTGTTTCCCTTCCCAGTCATAGGCCACCAGAGCAGTTGTCCCTGCAGCCTTTGGTGACAGGGACTGCTCTTTAGGTCAATTCTCAGGTCCCAACACCATTTGGAAATATTTAGGCTGTTGGTCTCATCAGAGTAGCTGACAGTCCGCAGCTCTGACCATCTCTGTACTCACTGTTTTCATTCAGGTTTTTCCACTAGTTGGTGCCTAATCCACTTCTATATAGTTCCTTTCAAAGCTCAGGGTTCCAGGATTATCTTCTGTTTCTTTGTCAATTGGTTTTTCTTTTCTTTGTTGAAGAGGGTTTGTGTCGCTTGTCTTCCTACTCCTCCATCTCACCGGAAATCCCTCCACCAACATTTTTTAAGCATATAGGAAAACCAATTATTAATTTCATATGGAAAGGAAAGAGACCTCAGATCAACAAAGCACTGCTGAAGAAGGAAAAGAAAATGGGAGGTCTCAAACTCCTGGATCTCAAAACATACTATATAGCCACAGTAGTTAAAACAGTATGGTATTGGTACAATGATAGACAGATAGACCAATGGAACAGAATAGAAAACTGAGAATTAGGCATCTACAGACAACTGATCTTTGCGAAAGGACCAAAACCCATCAAATGGAGGAGCGATAGCCTCTTTAACAAATGGTACTTACAAAATTGGATATCTACTTGCAGAAAAATGGAATAAGACCTTGCTAAAGGGGCAAGAAGGCTGCATCTTCTGACCTCCTCTAACCCCACTAGAGGAAGACAAAATCACCTGCAGTAGCTCAAGGCCTGTTCTTTTTAGGCCAGACATGCTGCCTCCCACCAGCCCTTTCACCAACCTAACACCAACCATTCCTCCCGCAGCACTCACCACCTCTCTGCTGGGTTCAATAATTCACTACACACAGAACTCACAGATTATGGGGTTTATTAGGGAAGCAACACACTACAATTTAATTCAGGAACATGCTCAGTCTCTCTCAGCCTGCCATCTTTCAGCCAACAGTTGTCAGTGTCAGCCAACACTGACATCTCTCAGTGTCTCTCCCAGCAGAGCATGTCTCTTGCTTATCTCCAAGCAGCGTGTGTCTCTTGCATCTCTCCCAGCAGCAAGAGATTCCTTCTGCCTCCAAGAGGGCTGCTTTTGAATGTGGCAGAGTGGCCAAACTAACCAGTCCCAACATGAGAATTCTATACACCTGAGAGAAAGCAAACTTCCCAGAAAATTACTTTGTGCTGCTCCCAACAGAAATACCAGGTGGCTAACTTTAACAATCAGGAGCTACTTAGTTGCTCATGGCAACTTCTACCACGGAGTTTACAAAGACTTATGGCGAGAAAAGCCACACTATGTAATTTACTACACCCCAGACCCATATCTCACCCCATATACAAAAAACAACCTCAAGTTAGATCAAAGACTTAAATGTAAAACCAAAAACTAAAAAGCTCATCAAAGATAAAATAGGGGCAAATCTGGGGGCCCTAATCTATGGCATAAATAGCCTATCAAGCATAACCCAAAATGCACAGGCAGTGGAAGAGAAGCTAGATCACAGGGACCTTTTAAAAATTAAATTCTTATGCACATTGAAAGACTTGTCCAAAAGAGTAAAAAGAGAACCTACAGATTGGGAAAAAATATTTGGCTATGACATATCTGACAAAGGACTTACCTCCAAAATTTATAGAAAACTTTAACACTTCAACACCCAAAAGACAAACCAATTCAAAAATGGGCAAAGGACATGAGCAGACACTTCACTAAATATGATCCACTGGTGTCCAACAAACATATGAGGAAATGCTCACGATCATTAGCCATTAGAGAGATGCAAATCAAAACAACAATGAGATATCATCTCACCTCAGCATTAGTAGCAAAATTCAACAAGACAGAAAATAACAAGTGATGGTAAGGTTGTGGAGAGACTGGAACTCTCATACATTGCTAGTGGAACTGCAAAATGGTACAGCCATTGTGGAAAAAGGTATGTCATTTCCTTCATGCACTGAAAATAGAGATACCATTTGATCTAGCAATTCCATTACTAGGTATATATACCAAAGAGGTGAGAGACAGGACATGAAAAGACATATGCAAACCCATGTTCATCTCAGCACAATTCACTATACCAAAGAGATGGAAACAATCTAAATGCCCATCAGCAGATGAATGGATAACCAAACTATGGTATATTCACACAATGGAATACTATGCCACATTAAAGAATAATGAAGAGTACACGAATCATCTCACAATGCAGATGAATTGGAGGACATTATGCTGAGTGAAATAAGTCAATCACAGAAGGACAAATATTGTATGAGCTCATTATTGTAAAAAGTCAAGGAAAGGTTTACATAGGGAAAGAAACTCACTTTGTAGGTTACCAGGGATGGGAGAGAATAGGAGTGAAAATTTCAGACTAATTGGGGGTCACATGTTGATTTGGGTGAGGAGAAGGACATTATGGAAAGAGTCTGTGACCAGCATGATGACATTGGGGAAAGGAAAGACACTGAACTGTTCACATAAGATATAGACAACAAAGGCAAATAATAGTATATGCACAATAGTGCATTACCACTAACACCAAACACCAGGCTACAGATAAATGCATAGACAAGTGAGAAGATCAGGTGGGGGTTGGCAAACAGGAATATACCTTAGACCAAGGATAGATTTAGCTGAAGATAATCTTACATATGCACTTGTGCTACAAAATTAGCTACACACATTACAGAAGCAACCAAAGACAAAGTTGCAGTAACCTCTCAGAGACAGCCAAACACCTTGAGAGAGAGAACCACCAGACCTGCTGACTAAGGGCCATAGTACTGAGGGACACAAAGCACATTGGCACAACATAGTACATAAAAATCTTGTTCAACAACTTACTTTGATGAATAGTGACTGAGGTCTTAAAAGCTTTTGAGAGGCAATCTAAGATGCAACTATTGGTCTCCTCTCATCTGAAGCCAAGAAGATTGAGGAAAATCAAAGGCATCTGGAAACAACATTAGAAAATACGGTCAAGGTTCTAGAAGTGACTCCGGAGATCATATGATAACATTTTGTAAGAACCACCAACTATTCATTGGAAATACCTTTCTTACACTATGTTCTGGTTACCTAGTGTCACTCCGACAAGAATATACCGCAAATGGGATGGCCTTAACAAACAGGAGTTTATTCTCTTAAAGTTTGGAGGCTTTAAGTCCAAGTTCAAAGTGCCAGGCTCTAGGGGCTGGGTGAAAGCCCCTCAACCTCTGGCTTCAGCTCTGCCTCTTGCTCCCAGCCCACTGAAGCTAGAGATATCTCTTCACTCAGGCAGCTACTGGCTGCTGAGGCTAACAAGCCCAAGTTCGACAAATAAAAAGGTACAGTCTTGATGTTACCAAACCACACGGTAGGCCATTGATTTAAGTCCATCAAAAGTCCCAAGGTTGGCAGAGCATGGCAGGCTGCTGAACAACAACATGGCTACATGCAGGGTCCAAGCATGCCATAAGCTAGAGACTATGCCCCAAGGCTTCTCCTTATATACAGGAAGCAGACCACATTCCAAAGGAAGCTACTCAGCTGCTTATGGTAGATCCCACCATGGAATTGGTTGCCAGTCTCATCATGGGGAATAACTACCACCAGCTGCCCAACCACTCCACCAGGCCCAGCCAAGTTGACATACAAATTTAACCACCACAGTAAATATAACTAAACTAAGCACTAAAGTACCAAGATGGTGACAAGTATATAAACATTTTATTTTAATATCAATAATTCTAGTAAAATGTTCATTTTATGAAATGAAAGCTAAAATTAATCATTTTAAAGTATGCATGGTTCTTTTACAATTTTTTTATTTCTCTTATGATACCTAATTGATTAATAAAATACACAGTAGCAAACGTTATCACCCATCAGAGAAGAACATTCTTTCAATTATCATTGTAGGAGGTTACCAATTTTCAGTTTTCTGTGAAATCTATTTTTGCATAGTAATCTTGGTTTCAACCTAGTCTATAAAAACAAATTTTCTGCACTAAAATACTGAGTAGAATAATCATAAGACATATTATTAACAAGTAATAAATACTCTTTTGATTTTTCTTCTTCTTGTTGTTGTTATTTGCTGACTGTAAACTTTATAGGAGCAGATAGTCTGGTCTTTTCTCCTGAGGAGCAGGTGATCTTTCTTAGGGACTTCAATGTCCCTAATTCAATAGCAGATACTGTTTCAAAACATCAAATCATTAATGTGCAAGATGGCAAATCATTCAGATTAATTGCTCAGTCAACTTGCTTCTAGGTGTCAATAAAGGAAAAATAGATTTTAAATTTTCCAACGAGAGTTTATAAAGGTTCACTATATATTTTTAGTTTGTAAATTATAGTAGAGGTTGTTTTGGTTCTGTAGTGCTGTGCTGCTCTAACAGAAATACCACGAATGGGTGGTTTTAACAAACAGAGATTTATTCTCTTCCGGTTTAGGAGGCTAGAAGTCCAAGTTCAAAGTGCTAGCTCTAGGGGCTGGTTGAAAGCCCCTCGACCTTGGGCCTCAGCTCGGCCTCTTATTCCCTGCCCACCAAAGCTGGAGGCTGCTCTTAACTGAGGTGGCTGCTGGCTGCTGAGGCTGGCAAGCCCAACATTGACAAGTAAAATGGCACAGTCCCCAAATTACCAAACACAGCAGGCCACTAGTTCAAGTCCAGAGACAGCCCCAAGATCAGCAGGGCTAGCATGGCAGACTGCCAAATGAAAACTCAGCTACATGCAGGGTACAAGCATGCCAAAAATCTCAGCGTCTTTTCTTAAAGCTGACTTCTTATATGTTGGTAGCAGACCACATCCCTCAGAATCCCTAAGGATGCACCAGTAGATTCTGCCATGGAGCTGATTACCAGTCTCATCATGGGGAGTAACTACATCCAGCTGCCCAGTCACTCAAAACCAAGCCCTGCCAAGTTGGCACACAACTTAACTACCACAGAGGTAAAGGTAGAAAATTATTCAGTAGAAACTTCTGGGTTCATTATTAGTCATCTAACTCATTTTACACACTGGAGGGAAATGTACAATGTAAAATAGTATCCTTTGTATAACTTAAGTAACTAAATGGTTTTTAAGTTATTTCACACACACACACACACACACACACACAGAGGCAGCCACATGTAGCTGTGATTTTTGCCTATTCCATCAGTTAAATTTAGGAGTGGGGCTGCCATGGAAAATTAGTATAGACCTTTTTCTGTATCCTATGTAAATTGTTTTAAACCTTTTTTTTATTATTATTATTCCCTACATCATTTTTTCACCAGTGTCATTTTTTCCAAAGTAATCTTTTTTCTTTTATTTTTCATTTGGTTGGTTGGTTCTCTGGCAGTTCCTTCTGTTAGTCAAACTCTGCTCTCAGTTATCATAAGCCTATATACCCACCTAGTCCACTTATTCATCCCTTAATCAACCGTTTGTGATATGAGAATTAATTCTATTGTCATCAACTCTCTTACCACAGGTAATGGGTGAGGCAACAGAACTTTTAAATGAAGCAGACAGTGATATCTTTATTGATAGAATGAGTACCTTCCTTCATATTCCACCTATTGTTAAGTAAAGTTTAATCAACAGAGCAACTTCTTGGTGTCTAATAAAATCGGAAACTAGTGTCTCTGGGCAGCGTCTCTGGCAGTGTCTCTTCACCCTCTTCTACCCACTATCCTGTTTCACCAGGTAGCTAGGACCGTGCTATAAACCATTTCTGAACTACATTCAGAGGTTAGAAAATCTGAGTCATTAATGGTTCTCCTTTATTTTTAGGTTATTTAATTTTTATTCCTTCCTCTCTTCTAATTTGCCTTCTCTTCTTTTACTCCTATTTTCTTGCTTTTCTATATATTTATTTCCTTTTCTCTCTTTCCTCTTTCTCCTATACATATCTGTGATGACTAGGCTCCTTAGGCATGGTTGATTTCACCAGTTGTTGTTGTTGTTATATGCCGTCGAGTCGGCCCCGACTCATAGCGACCCCTCCTTGGGTTTCCGAGGCAGTATCACTACGGA
>NW_006921777.1:5631495-5650864 GCF_000298275.1 Orycteropus afer afer | reverse complement strand
TGCCGTCGAGTCGGCCCCGACTCATAGCGACCCCTCCTTGGGTTTCCGAGGCAGTATCACTACGGAAGTAGGATTGCCACACCAGTAGCCCTACAGAATAGCCCAATGTTCTCTGAAAGGGGCCAAGTCAATCAACAATGGGGGACCGGGATAGTTAAACAGCTAAGTCATGGAAGTCACAGGAGTTCCAGGTAGGAGCTGTGCATTAGCCTCTATATTACAATATACTGGGGATTTTTTTTTTAAATGTGAACATATAGTTCCAGTTAAATATGGGAGAACAATTATTTTTTATTTTATTATCTATTTTTTTTATTTTTTTATTGTGCTTTGGTTACAGATTTACAGAGCAAAATTTGCCTTACATTCAACAGTTCATGTACACTTCATTTCACACCCCAATTACCATCCCCAACCCTAATCCACTCTCCTCTCCTCCCTTCCCTGTTACCTTCCCCTCCCCTTTTTAACTATGCACTCCTGTCTGTCCAGCTTTCCCTCTATGTGAATGCTGCCCCTCAGGTGACCCATGGCCGATTGCTCTGAGAACTGTATCTCCATAGAGTAGGTGGGTGCATCGCCCTGGATTGGATGTTCTGCATGTAAGTCTTTCTACTGTTGGGCTGAGAGCCAGTCCTTGGGAGTGAGTCCCATCCCAGGCCCAAAGGGTTTCCCAGGGCCATGTCTTGGGAGTCCCACCACATTCCAACTAACCAGTAATTCTGGTCATTATTGTGTTTTTGGAGTTTGTTCCACAATTTTTCTCCCACTCTATCCAGGATCTCCAGTTTTGATCCCTTCCTGAGTAGCCGGCATTGGTAGCAAAGCACCTTCTAGTTCTGGTCCCAAGGTCTGTCATATCCCTGGACTAATTGTTTCCAAATGCCCTTGATTTTCTTTACTCTTCTTCGCTTCAGATGAAAGTAGACCATTAGCTTCATACTAGAAGGCCACTAGAAAGTTTTTAAGATTCCAGTTCCTACTCACCAAAATAGGTTGTGGAACAAGATTTTTATGTACTATATTATGCCAGTTGAGCTTGGTGTCCTCCAATACTATGGTCCTGAGTCACCAGGCCTGATGGTTCTCTCTCCCAAGGTGTTTGGTTGTCTCTGAGGGATTACTCCGTCTTCTGTTGCTTTTGTAATGACTGGTTATTTTGTATCACTAGTATCTATGCGAGAGCTCTGGTGGCATAGTGCCTAAGGCATTTGACTGTTAACAAGAAGGCTGGTGGTTCAAACCCACCAGCCACTCCTCAGAAGGAAGACTGGCCAATCTACTTCCGTAGAGATATTGCTTCAGAAACCCAAGGAGGGGTTGCTATGAGTTGGAATTGACTCGACAGCAATGAATTTGGTTTTGGTTTTTTTGGTTAGTATCTATGCAAGATTATCTTCACCTAAATCTATCATTGGTCTAGGATACATTCCTGCTTGCTGGCTCTCACCTCATCTTCTCAGTTGTCTATGCATTTATCCATAAGCTGATGTTTGGTGTTAGTGGTAATGTAGTATTGTGCATATACTAGTATTTACCTCTGTTGTTTCTATCTTATGTGCCCTTTTGGTGTCCTTCCTTTCCCCAGTGTTATCAGGCTGGTCACAGACACTTACCATACCATCCCTCCCCTTACTCAAATCAACATGTGGCCCCCAACTAGTCCAAAATTTTTCCTCCCCTGCCCTCCCATCCCTGGTAAACTACAAAGTGAATTCCCTTCCCTAAGGAAACCCTTCCTTGACTTTTTACAGTAATGGGTTCATACAATATTTGTCCTTCTGTGATTGACTTATTTCATGCAGCATAATGTCCTCCAGACTGATTCATCCACATTGTGAAATGATTCACATATTCTTCATTATTCTTTAATGTTGCATAATGTTCCATTGTGTGAATGTACCATAATTTGGTTATCCATTCATCTATTGATGGGTATTTAGGTTGTTTCCATCTCTTTGCTATAGTGAACTGTGCTGCATTGAACATGGTGTGCATATGTCTGTTCATGTCCTGTCTCTCACCTCTTTAGGATATATTCCTAGTAATGGAATTGCTGGATCAAATGGTATTTTTATTTTCAGTTAATTAAGGAAATGCCATACCATTTTCCACAATGGTTGTACCATTTTGCAGTTCCACCAGCAGTGTGTGAGTTCCAATCTTTCCACACCCTCACGAACATTTGTTATTTTCTGTCCTGTTGAACTTTGCTATTAATGCTGGGGTGAGATGATATCTCATTGTTGTTTTGATTTGCATCTCTCTAATGGCTAATGATCATGAGCATTTCCTTATGTGTTTGTTGATCACCAGTATATCCTCTTTAGTGAAGTGTCTGTTCATGTCCCTTGCCCATTTTTGAATTGTGTTGTTTGTCTGATGTGTTGAAGTGCTGAAGTTGTCTATAAATTTTGCAGATAAGTCCCATGTCAGATATGGCATTGGCAAATATTTTCTCCCAATCTGTAGGTTCACTTTTTACCCTTTTGGAGAAGTCTTTAGATGCACATAAAAATTTAATTTTTAAAAGGTTCCGGTCATCTAGTTTCTCTCTGTTGCCTGTGCATTTTGGGTTATGCTTGATAGTCTATTTATACCATAGATTAGGGCCCCTATATTTGCTCCTATTTTATCTTTGATGAGCTTTATAGTTTTGGGTTGTACATTTAAACTCAATTAACTTGAGTTTGTTTTTTTGTATGGGGTAAGGTATGGGTCTTCTTTCATTTTTCTGCAGGTGGATATCAAATTTTGCCAGCACCATTTGTTAAAGAGGCTATCCATCTTCCATTTAATGGATTTTCATCCTTTGTCAAAGATCAGCTGTCCATAGATTTTTGTTGTTGTTGTTGTTGTTGTTATATGTCGTCGAGTCAGACCTGACTCATAGCGACCCCTCCTTGCGTTTCTGAGGCAGTATCACTGTGGAAGTAGATTGCCCAACCTTCCTTCTGAGGAGTGGCTGGTGGGTTTGAACTGCCAGCCTTCTGGTTAGCAAGTCAAGTGCTTTAGGCACTATGCTACCAGAGCTCCCATAGATGGATGGGTCTATTTCTGGGTTTTTTATTCTGTTCCATTGGTCTATTTGTCTATCATTGTACCAATATCACGCTGTTTTAACTACTGTGGCTATATAGTACATTTTGAGATCTGAGAGTGTGAGACCTTCCACTTTGTTTTCTTCTTCAGCAGTGCTTTGCTTATCTGAGGTCTCTTTCTTTTCCATATTTAGTTAATGGTTGGTTTTCCTATATCCTTAAAAAATCTTGATGGTATCTGGATCAGGATTGCATTGAATGTGTAGATTGCTTTGGGTAATACTGACATTTTCACAATATTCAGTCTTCCTATCCATGAACAAGGCAGGTTCTTCCATTTATGTGGATCCCTTCTAGTTTCTTGTAGTGCTGTTTTATAGTTTTCTTTGTATTGGTCTTTTGTGTCTCTGGTGAGATTTATTACTAGATATTTTATACTTTTGTTAGCTATTGTAAATGGTATTATTTTCCTTATTTCCTTTTCAGAGGCCTCTTTGTTGATCTAGAGGAATCCAACTGCTTTTTGTATGTTGACCTTGTATCCTGCCACTTTGCTGAACCTCTCTAGTAGTTCCAGTAGTGTTTTTGCTGTCTTGGGTTTTCCACATATAGGATCATGTCATCTGCAAATAGAGATAGATTTCCTTCCTCTTTGCCAATTTGGATGCCTTTTATTTCTCTTTTTTGCCTTATTGCCCAGGCTAGGACTTCCAATACAATGTTAAATAGAAGTGGTGATAGAGCACATCCATGTCTGGTTCCCGTTCACTAGGGGAATGCTTTGAGTCTTTCTCCATTAACAATAATGTTGGCTGTTGGCTTTGCCTACATGCCTTTAATTATGGTGAGGAATTTATCTTCTATCGCTATTTTGCTGAGAGTTCTGAACAGGAGCTGGTGTTGGGTTTTATTGAATGCTTTTCTGTATTGATTGATATGATCATATGGTTCTTTTCTTTTGTTTATATGGTGGATTACATTGATTGTTTTTCTGATATTGACCCATTCTTGCATATCAGGCATGGATTCCACTTGGTCAGTGTGGTAGTTAAGTTTGTATGTCAACTTGGCTGGGCCTGTTTGAGTGCCTGGGCAGCTGGATGTAGTATTCCCCATGATGAGACTGGTAATCAACTCCATGATGGAATCTACTGTGAGCAGCTGAATAGCTGCCTTAGAGATGTGGTCTGCTTCCTGTATATAAGGAGAAACCTTGGGGAATGGTCTCTAGCTTATGACACACTTGAACCCTTCATGTAGCTGTGTTGTTGTTCAGCAGCCTGCCGTGCTCTGCTGACTTTGAGAACTTTCAATGGACTTGAATTAGTGGCCTGCCATGTGGTTTGGTAACATGAGGATGGTGACTTTTTACTTGTCAATCTTGGACTTGTCAGCCTCAGCAGCCAGCGGCTGTCTGAGTGAAGAAAAGCCTCTAGCTTCACTGGGCCAGGAGCAGGAGGCAGAGTTGGAGCCCAAGGTTGAGGGGCTTTCACCCAGCCCCTAGAGCCTGGCACTTGAACTTCAACTTAAAGCCTCCAAACTGTTAGAGAATAAACTCCTGTTTGTTCAAGCCATCCCATTGGTGGTATATTCTTGTCAGAATGGCACTAGGTAACCAGAACAGTCAGGATGTGTTATTTTTTTGATATGTTGTTGGATTCTGTTAGCTAGGATTTTGTTGAAGATTTTTGCATCTATAATCATGAGATATATTGGTCTGTAGTTTTCTTTTTTAGTGGTGTCTTTCTCTGGTTCTGGTATCAGTGCTTGCTTCTTAAGATGAATTTGAGAGTATTCCATCTTTTTCTATGTTCTGGAATAGTTTGAGTAGTACAGGCTTCAACTACTCCCTGAATGTTTGGTAAAATTCTCCAGTGAAGCCATCTGGTCCAGGACTTTTTCCTGTGGGGAGTTTTTTTATGACTTGCTCAATTTTTTCTTTTGTTATGGGTCTGTTCAAGTCTTCTATCTCCGACTGGGATTGTTTAGGTAGGCCTTGTGTTTCTAAAAACTTGTCCGTCTCCTCTAGGTTCTCATGAGTACAATTTTTTTAAAAAAACCTTATTATGGACCTATTTTTGCATTGAGCTTAGACAATCTGGAAAATGTAAGTCACATTTAATGAATGTAGGAAACTTTGTCGTGGATGAGGATAGAATGAAGAAACCTTTGTGCCATCACTGTGAATCCTCAGAGAATTTCTAAAAATTACAAATTAATTGATTTGTCTGAGATCCTGAAGGTAAATGATAAAATTCACACAGGAAAACAGAACCCATTCTATGTATTCTGAGCAGAAAGAAATTAATACAAAGAATTAGGAAATTAGGAGTTTACAAAATTATTGGTAGGGCTGGTGGAGGCAAAGTCAAGAAACTGTCACTGGTTCTCCGATCAAACCACCCAATTGTAATCCAGAGGTCAGGAAACTGCCAGACATGCCTGCCAACAGCCAGCTGCCCTGAATTCCTGAAAGCCAAAAGCTGGTGATTATCAATGAAGTTGGCCGAAAAAAACTCCTGCCAGAGCCTGCTGCTATTGCCATCCTTGCTTTCTACACCTACCAAATTTTGCACAAATGCAATTTGTTGGTAGAATAAATTAAGATTCAGAACTCTGTAGGAAAGGATGTCTGGAAGACATAGTTTCCATGAGTTCAGGCCCTGGGATAAGTAGGCAAGCACAGAAGATGAGGGAAAGAATGCTGATGCTAATGAAAAGTTTTCAGCACAGAAGTAGACTTATGTAGCCCACAATTGACTAAGAAGCCATATTAGATATCTCCAATTGATTTCCTTCAACACTTCACCCTTGTCTTTTCAAGCTTCAGTCAAAGTTTACAATAATTACCAGAAGTGGGACAGTTCCTGATCTGGTACCCACTGGAGATGCCTCAAGGGAGCCCTGATAGCACAGTGTTAAGTATTCAGCTGCTAACCAAAAGGTTGGCAATTGGAACCCATCAGCCACTCCATTGGAGAAGGATGTGGCAGTCTGTTTCCATAAAGGTTACAACCTTGGAAACCCTATGGCCTATTTTACTCTGTCCTATATGGTCATTGTGAGTGGGAATTGACTCATTGAGCAAAAGGTTTGGTTTTGTGTTTTGGGTAGCTGTCGCACTTCTCTCATTCCTCAGGACTCCGTGGACACATCCTCAAGGTAATGTCACTTCCCTTCTTGGGAGAAGGGTCCTGATTTCCCAGAATCTCTCTCCACATTGGTTTCAATGACTACCAAAAACAAAACCTGCCACATCTCCTCAGACAGTCCTCCAAAAGACTTTCAAATTGATGGTGCATTCTTACTCCCTTGCTTGTAAATTCTAGTCTGAACTGTGTGTGATTTGAAGGCAAAAAAGCAGGAATGATAAGAGAAATATGGGCTGCATACCCTTCTCCCCAGAGTTTTTCTCTGCTAAATATTAGTCTGGAATTAGGTAAAGAGGTTGAAACAAAAGACAATACAAGACTTACAGATTGCAGAAACACCTCCTTGTTCTCAAGTCACGGGCAAAAAAAAAAAAAAAACCTGAAAGGAACATTCTGACAAAAGAGATTCTTGCAGACTTGAAAAGACATTGCTGGATTCACTGGGTGCTGCTTCCTGACAGCCCCACAATATGATACTTTACTCGTCATCGTCAACAATGGAGGTTGCAGGAGCAAGTTTTCCTGGACTTAAGCTTTTCTTTCTTGTCTTACTGCCTTTTATTCACTTTGCCACAATAGCATTTTCTACATCTAGACCATAAAAGTGAGTGACGCAAAGAGTGGAAAGAACATTAAAAAACAAATTCTAAATTTAAAGTTCAGGATTATCTGTGGATTTTACATATTCCTTACAGTGTAATAACTATATGTGAAAACTGATTGAATGTTTATATAATCAACTGTCTTCTAGGGCTACATTCAATGATGGATGAGTGGCATTCATGCTAATCTCCAAGCCCCTCAAGCTGTCTTGTTCCTCAACATTCTTTTTCTTGGTAATCTTTGCTATTTTCCCACTGTTAGAGTTAAGGAACTCTGGTCACAGAATGGATAAAGCATTGAGCTGCCCACCCAAGGCCACAACCCACTAGCTGCTCCATAGGAGAAAGATGCTGTGCACTTTCATAAAGATTTACAGCCTTGAAAACTCTATGGGCCAGTTCTACTCTATCCTATAAGGTCACTATGAGTTGGAATCGACTCAATAGCACTGGGTTAGTGGGTTTAGAGTTCATCTACCATACTCAATATTGTGGTGACAGTTTCATTTTGAAGGCTCAGAATAGTTTTTTCTGTAAAAGGGCAGATATTAAATACTTTAGACTTTACAGGTCAGATGGTCTTTGTTACAAAAACTCAGCTCTGCCATTGTTGTGTAAAGGTAGTCATAGACAACAGGCAAACAACTGGATGTGGCTATGTTCCAATAGGAGTCCCTGGGTTGTACAAAGGTTAAATGTACTCAACTACTAGCTGAAAGACTTGCAATTAAGGTTAGCAGTTTGAAACCATCCAGAGGCTCCTTGGAAAACAGGCCTGGTAATCTACTTCTGAAAGGTTATAGGCTTGAAAACTCTATGGTGCAGTTCTACTCTGCACACATGGAGTTGCCATGAATTGGAATCAACTCCACTACAACTAACAAAAATATGAGTGTTCCAATAAAACTTTATTTACAGAAGCAGGAGGCAAGACAGATTTGGCCTGTAGGCAATAGTCTGCTGCCCCATGCAGTGCAGAATTCTCATCTAAGACCTTGACACTTTGTCTCTTGGCAGTCCTCAGTCTGATTCCTATCTACACCATTTCTCCCTGAAGGACGAGGTCTTTGTGTGAAAGGACTTCATATGGCTTGCTTTGATTTTTCAATTTTTCTGATATAGATTTTCTTTCTGTTCCTATGTCTCCAATTTTTAAATTATTTGTTGTTGTTATGTGCCGTCAAGTCAGCCCTGACTCACAGCGACCCCTCCTTGGGTTTCTGAGGCAGTATCACTATGGAAGTAGGATTGCCCAACCTTCCTTCCAAGGAGTGGCTAGTGGGTTTGAAACCAGCCTTCTGGTGAGCAGGCAAGTGTCTTAGCCACTATGCTACCAGAGCCCCAATTTATTTTCTATCTTCCTCTCACCTTGTAAAATTTCCAGTCATGAAACATCACTTCCCTTTTCTTCTTACATCCGATAGACTCATTTTCCTAGTGGATTTGTGGCTTTCATTTGATTATATTGAGATATCAGTTGCAGGGGAGTGTTCCTCCAAAGGTATAGGTGGCTTCAAACACTTGGAAGCAAATAGCCTTATAGCTCGCACTCTAAGTGAAGAAAATAAAAAGAAGGAACTGTTTATAGTATATAACTACCATTTTAAGATAAAGCACAAAAGGGAAGGAAGTAAGCAGGGACAAAATGGGAGAGAGAAAGAGAATGAATCACTGAATGAGGGTGAGGGAAAGTAGAGTTTTGTTTTGTTTTTCCTGAAAAAATAAATGATTATTTGGAGGCAGGGAATATAAACTGAGGGAGAAGGATGCAAAAACACAGTGATAAGGAAACTAGAATTTTGTGCTAGTAAATCACAATTCTATATGTATAGGGTCATTAAGCTTTAAGATATGAGTGTCATGTAGAAGAGCTTTAACTTGGATTCAGAAGAAAAAAAAAATTGTGGTTGAAATGGAAAGGACCCTGGAAAATTTTAACAAATATTTATATATTTTTATCAAGTATATATATACTTGAGAGAAAACTTTTTTTTATGAGCATGTTCAATACAGCTTGGTGGAAATGAATGTTGTCACCATGAAAGGAAACTGAAAATGTCCCATCATATAGTCCTACAACCTGTTCCCAGTGAAAATACTAAAAGATCAGCAGTTTCATCTATCATATAGCCCCCAGCCTACACTGTTAACTCAAAGTCTCACAAAAATAGATTGATGCTTTTTTCTAGGAAGATTAAAAATTCCTACTTATCGATAACAGAAACTAAATTTAATAATATTCTAGGAGTAGCAATACTGTAATTATCAAATTATATTAATAAACTGATACTGAATATTTTTAAAAATCTGAGACAAATACATAGGTTCTAATCCAGACACCTTGGGCAAGCCAATAATTTGACATCCTTCAAATCACTGTTCTTGAAATATGGATTCTGTTAATGAATTTAGAAGAGATGCCAACCACTTGCTGAAAAAGGACAGAGAAAGAGGACTCTAAAAGTCATTTTCTTTTCTGTTGTCTAGTTCAGCCTCTGTATTAATTTCTCGAGGTTCCTGGGTGGGGCAAATGGTTTGCGTTTAACTATTAACCTAAAAGTGAGCAGTTTGAACCCACCTAGTGGTATGTTAGAAGCCAGGCTTAGGGATCTGCTTCCATAAAGAGTATAGCCAAGAAAACCCAGTGGAGTAGTGCTGCTGTAACACATAGCTGCTATAACAGAACACCACAATGCTATGACTTAAAGGAGCAGAAAGTTGTTCTCAGTTCTGGAGGCCAAAAGTGAGAAATTAGTATCACTAAGCTGAAATCAAACTGTCAGCAGGCAGTTGTATCATTAGCGGGATTTGTGGGCATGGACCATACAAGATGATACTGTCAGAGAGCTGGTACCAAACTGACTATTTATAATATTTTTTGTGCAATATTTCAGTAGAAATTTAAAAATTTTTATAAAAACATCCCTATAGTTCATTACAATAATAAAAACATTTTTTTTTTAGTTGTGACTTGCGTTAAAGTTTACAGAGCAAATTTACTTTCCATACAGCAGTTCACATACACTTTGTCTCATGACATTGACTATCATTTACCACGATGCAATAGCTCCTCTCCACTTCCTCCCCATAGTTACCTCTTTCCTGTGTCCTTCCCTTCATGCAGTCCTTCCCCCTGAGCTGTCTCCCTGTGCATACACAGCCCTTTTATTCTCCCATGATTGTTCTCTCCAAGGAATGTATCTACCTAGTGTAAATATTCACTTCATATGCCAGTCTTTTGTTTGGCTGGAAGCCACAGGAGTGGGTTCAATTCCAGACCTACAGGGCAACTGGGGGCCATTGTCTCAGTGGTTTCATCAGGCTTTATCAGACCAGCAAAACTGGCCCCCCCCCCTTTTTTTTCCCCCAAATGATTTTGAGTTTTGTTTCACACTGTTCTCCCACTCTATCCAGAATCTCTATGTAGATCCTCCTCCGAGTGGTTGACAGTGGTAGCTGGGCACCATCTAGTTCTTCTGGTCTTATAGTCGTATATGCTGAGGATTGTATGATGTAATAAAAAACATTTTTTGTAAGCTCAGCTTTGCTGTTAGGTGACATCGAGTCTATTCTGACTCATAATGACCTCATGTACAACAGAATGACACACTGCCATCCTTATAATAATTACCATGCTGGAGCCCATTGTTGCAGCCACTGTGTCAATATATTTCATTGAGAGTCTTCCTCTTTTTCACTGGCCCTCTGCTTTACCAAACTTCCTTCTCCAGGGATTGCTCTCTTCTGATAACACAACCAAAGTACAACTGAGATGCACTGATATACCTACAAGGCTAAAACTATTCTAATTTACTTAACCTTCTAATGCACTGTGGTCAGAGCTGTCATTTATCTAATTATAATGTGCTTTAAATCATGAGGTGCACAGTTGTTTTAGTTGCTGACAGTTTTTTTTTTTTTTTTTAAATCATGGCTGATTTTGTCAGATTTTCTGGTTATTCTACATTGTGGTAAGTAGTATTGAATCAATAACTTTTTAGAGAATGTAGTAGTAATTAAAGGAAAAGAAGGAAAAAGTAAAAAAAAAAAGGATTCTGCTCATTTACTAATAATGTTGTAACTCAGTGTAGAAAGCTTTTGCAAAACAATGTTGTTAATATAAGAAATATTACATTTAAGTGCTTTACAACTATATCATGTATTATTCTATGAGTAATATTGATAAACTTTCAAGTATAATAATAATTATACTCTTTGATAACTAGAGAAATGAACAGTGTAAAACATGAAATGGGGAAAATGCTATTTTTGACACATGTTTAGAAATACAACAAATTTAAAATTCAGTATTTAAAAAATTTAAATCTTTAAAAAAATTGTTTAGACCATCACTACCTTACAAATATATATGACTGCAGTGAAATTTTCAGAGTCTAAATTTGAATTATTATCAAAAAATTGCAAATTAAAATTTACATTTGATATAATTAACATATCTAATAGATATACATTTTCTTTTTTTCCAAATATTGCCAATTTATCTTTTTTTTTTAATTGTGCAGGGATATTCTATCAAGTCACATGGTGCATAAATCAAAGAGACCAAGTGGATGCCTACAAACAAAAGAGGCAAGAATTAAACACTTCAAAACACTTGCTAGATCCATGTTTCAATGTCAAAAGACTGGATGATGAGACTTGCAGTAAGATGGTGGAATAGGCAGACAAGCTACACAGACCCTCTTCAACAAAGAAAAGAGAACCAATTGACACAGATACAGTAGATAATCCTGGAGCCGTGAGCTTTGAGAGGAAGGGTACAGAAGTGGATTAAACACCAACTAGGAGAAGAACCTGAATGAAAACAGTGAATAAGGAGACAAACAGAGCTGCACACTGTCAGTTGTTCTGACAGCATGACAGCCTGAATATTTCCAAGTGGTGTTAGGATCCAAGAATTAACCTAAAAAATTGTCCTGCTCACCAAGGGCTGCAGGGACTACTGCATGTGTAGCTGATGACTGAAAGGCAAACAGCAAAGAAGGAGAAAAACTGAATTGTGGACTTTTGGCTGTCTGGAGGGTGCAGTCACTTTGAATGTTTTCAAGAGGAAACCATTTTGGATATTTAAAGTGACAGCATTCTTATTTAGATTCTAGGGACCTAAGAATAGGTTCCTCTTGCAAAGACAGCACAAACATATGGGAGGCTGATGACTAGAAAGGAGATGGGGGTGAGTACATAAGTGCTGCCAACTAGCAAATAAATAAGCACAGAACCCTGCTTACTTAGATACATCCAAACAGAATAAAGAAAATGAAAATCTTGGGCTAATCACTCCAACACATAATCACCAATTAAATAATAACACATAAAGGTCACAATGTCTCAGAGACAACAGACCATCACAGTCTGCACACAGAAACAATGTAAAGCAGGAGAAACAAGGGACTAGGATACAGACCCAAAACACACTCCTGAGGAAAATGCAGCATTGGAACTCTCTAATAACTAATTCAAAAGGATTACATTTAGGTAACTTCAATGGATTGAGAGACAGATCAAGAAAACACTGACAAAATTGAGGAAAACAAAGAGAAAACCCTAGAAAAATTTTGGAAGACAATACAAGAACAAAATGTCAGAATAAATGAAAAATTAGAAATGATGTAAAATCTACAGATAGAAATACAGAAGATTAATAATAAATTCTCAGAAATAGATAACACATTCACTGGGCAAAGAAGTAGAACTGAATGAATGGAAGACAGAGTTAGTAAGATTGAAGACAAATACCTCAATATTTCTTTGGAAAGGGATCAATCAGAAAAAAGATCAAGACAAAATAAAGAAAGCCTCAGGTTCATGTGAGCTACCATCAGAAGGAATAAGCTACATGTAATCAGAATTCCAGAACAGGAAGAGACAAAGAAAACCACAGAGAAAATTGTCAAAGATTTGTTGGAAGAGAATTTCCCTGATAAGATGAGAGATGAGAATATAGCCATCCAAGAAGTCCAACAAACTCCAAACATGATAGACCCCAAAAGAAAGTCACTAAGACATATCATCAAATTCACCAAAACCAAAGACAAAGAAAGGATCAGGTAAAACAAAAAGTTACCTACAAAGGGCAACCAATAAGACTAAGTTCTGATTTCACAGCAGAAACCAGGCAAAAAGGCAATGGGATGATATATATAAAACCCTGGAAAAATAAAAAATTCCAAACAAGAATGATATACCCAGCAAAATTGTCCTTCAAATGTGATGGTGAAATCAGGACATTTCCAGATAAGCAGAAATTAAAGGAATTTTTTAAAACTAGACCAAGCTTACAAGAGAAGCTAAAGGGAGTCCTTTGAATAGGGAACGAACAACAGCAAATGACAACTGACCATTAACACACATGATGACATAATCCAGAAACTAAACCAGTTATGGAAGTATCCAAAGTAAAGAAGCCTACAAGATTTTAAACAGGGAACCACAGACATCAATTGGTAAATGAAGACAACTACAAGCCAAAAAGAAGGGGAAAACTGTGTAGTTACAGAACTTCTAGATGGCAGGGAAGTCAAGACAATTGCAAAATAGAACAGACTGTTCTAAACTTGGAAAGAAAATGGTAAATCACAGGGTAACCTCAAAGCAAAATAATAAACCTTCACATCAAAATAAAATGAGGAAAAGCACAAATATTCAGCAAATACTAAAACAATAGCAATGAAGGAAGTAATAACACAATCCATAAAAAGAAAATGAGCTCAGCACAGAAAATTATACAGAACAAAGAAATCAGCAACACCATGAAAAACATAACAAAATGACAGCAACAAATTCATACTTGTTGATAATTACACTGAATGTCAAAGGATTAAATACATCACTCAAGAGATGGAGAGTTTCAGACTGGATAAAGAAAACATAACCCTGTAAATAAGAGATACACCTTAGAGACAAAGATACAAATAGACTAAAAATCAAAGGTTGGAAAAAGATATATCAAGCAAATGGCAACTGTAAGAGAGCAGGAGTGGCAATGCTCATTTCTAATAAAATTGACTTTAAGACAAAAACCACCATACGAGACAAGGAAGGACATTATATGAGGATTAAAGGATTGATAGAACAAGAGACCATAACAATAATAAATATCTATGCATCAAATGAAAGAACACCAAAATACATAAATCAGACCTTAACAGGATTGAAAAGACAAATAGATGACTCCATAGTCATAGTAGGAGACTTTAATACACCCCTTTCCATCAAAGATAGAGCAACTGGAAACTCAACAAAGATGTAGAAGAAATAAATACCATTCACCAACTTGACCTTAGAAACATCTACTGAGCACTTCACCCAACAACAGCACAATATATATCCTTTTCCAGTGCACATGGAACATTCACCAGGATAGATCATATATTAGGCCACAAAGCAAACCTTAATAAATTGAAAAACACTGAAATACTGCAAAGCATCTTCTCAGATCACAATGCTATAAAATTAGAAATCAACAATAGGAAGATCAACTTTTCATGGAAACTGAATAACACTCTTCTTGAAAATGACTGAGTAATAGAAGAAATAAAAATTGAAAATGAAAAATTCCTTGAATCAAACGAGAATAAAAACACAATATACCAAAATATTTGGGGCACACCAGAAGCAGTGATCAGATGCCAATTTATAGTAATAAATGAACACATCAAAAAAGAAGAGACAAAATAACACCTTAACCCAACATCTCCAAAAATTACAAAAAGAACAGCAAAAAAAAAAGCCTACAGTCACCAGAAGAAAAGAAATAACAAAGATTCGAGCAGAAATAAATGAAACAGAAAAGAGAAAGACAATAGAAAAAAATCAACAAGACTAGAAGTTGGTTTTTTGAAAAGATTGATAAAATTGACAAACCACTGGCCAATTTAACAAAGGAAAAGAGCAAAAGAATGCAAATAACACATCTAAGAAAGAAACTGGGTGATGTCACAACAAAACCAACAGAAATTAAAAGGATAATATCAGGATACTATAAAGAACTGGGAGCTCTGGTAGCATAGTGCCTAAGGCACTTGACTGCTAACCAGAAGGCTGGCAGTTCAAACCCACCATCCACTCCTCGGAAGGAAGGTTGGGCAATCCTACTTCCATAGTGATACTGCTTCGGAAACCCAAGGAGGGGTTGCTATGAGTCGGGGGCGACTCAACAGCAAATAACAACAACAACAACATAAAGAACTATCCACTTGTCTGCCAGTTTGTCATATTGTGGTGGTTTGTGTGATGCTGGGAAGCTGGAGGCTATGCCACCAGTGTGTCAAGTACAAGCAGGGTCACCCATGGTGGGCAGGTTTCAGCAAATCTTCCAGACTAAGACAGACTCAGAAGGAGAAGAACAGCCCTGAAACATTGTCTGATACAGTGCCCAAACATGAGCCATTAAGGTTGGAATGTACTCAAAATACAACTGGGGAAGAGCTGCCTCCTAAGAATAGAGCCAACCTTAATGATGTGGATGGAGTAAAAGCTTTTGGGACCACCATTTGCTGATGTAGCATGACTCAAAATGGGAAGAAACAACTGCAAACATCCATTAATAATAACTGGAACATGGAATGTAGGAAGTATGAATCTAGGAAAATTGGAATTTGTCAAAATTTAAATGAAATGCATAAAGATTTACATACCAGGCATTAGTGAGCTAAAATGGACTGATTTTGGCCATTTTTAATCAGACAACCAGATGATCTACTATGCCAAGAATGACAAACTGAAGAGGAATGGAGTGGCATTCATTATCACAAAGAATGTATCAAGATCTATCCTGAAGTACAATGCTGTCAGTGATAGGATAATATGCATATGCCAACAAGTAAGACCAGTTAATACTACTATTGTTCTAATTTATGCACCATCCACCAAAGCCAAAGATGAAGAAATCGAAGATTTTTACCAACTTCTACAGTCTGAAGTTGACCAAACATGCAATCAAGATGTGTTAATTATCACTGGTGACTAGAATGCAAAAGCTGGAAACAAAGAAGAATCACTGGTAGTTGGAAAATATGGCCTTGGTGACAGAAATGACACTGGAGATCACATGATAGAATTTTGTAAGACCCCCAATGACTTATTCATTGCAAATACCTTTTTTCAACAACACAAATGATGGCTGTACTTGTGGACTTTGCCAGATGGAGTATACAGGAATCAGATTGACTACATCTTTGGAAAGATGTGATGGAGAAGCTCATTATCTTCAGCCAAAACAAGACCAGGACTTGATTGTGGAACAGACCATCAATTACTCATATGCAAGTTTAACTTGAAATTGAAGACAATTAAAACTAGTCCATGAGAGCCAAAATATTATTTGATTATATCCCTCCTGAATTTAAGATCATTTAAAGAATAGATTTGATGCATTGAACACCAATGACTGAAAACCAGAGGAATTGTCAGATGACATCAAGAACATCATTCATGAAGAAAGCAAAAGGTCATTAAAAAGTTAGGAAAGGAAGAAAAGACCAAAATGGATGTCAGAAGAGACTCTGAAACTTTTCCTTGAACAAAGAGTAGCTAAAGCAAATGGAAGAAATGACAAGATAAAAGAGCTGAACAGAAAATTTCAAAGGCAACTCGAGCAGACAAAGCCAATTACTATAATGAAATGTGCAAGGACCTGGAATTAGATAAATAAAAGGGAAGAACACACTTGGCATTTTTCAAGCTGAAAGAACTCAGAGAAAAAAAAAAAATTCAAACCTCGAGGAGCAATTTAGAAAGATTCTATGGGCAAAATATTGAATGATGCAGGAAATATCAAAAGAAGATGGAAGGAATACAGAGAGTCACTATACCAAAAAGAACTGGTCAGTGTTCATCCATTTCAAGAGGTGGCATATGATTGAGAACCAATGGTATTGAAGGAAGAAGTAGAAGCTACACTGAAGGAACTGGTGAAAAACAAGGCTCCAGGAATTGACGGAATACCCATTGAGAAGTTTCAACAAATGGATGCCCCACTGGAGGTACTCACTGGGCTATGCCAAGAAATTTGGGAGACAGCTACCTGGCCAACTGACTGGAAGAGATCCATCCATAGTTGTACACATTCCAAAGAAAGGTCATCCCACAGAATGTGGAAATTATCGAACAATATCATTAATCTCATACGCAAGTAAAATCTTGCTTAAGATAATTCAAAAATAGTTACAGCAGAGAACTTCTAGAAATGCAACCTGGATTCAGAAGAGGACATGGAATGAGGGATATCATTTCTGATGTCAGATGGTTCTTGGCTGAAAGCAAATACCAGAAAGATGTTTACTTGTGTTTTATTGACTATGCAAAAGCATTTGAATGTGTGGATCACAACAAATTGTGGATAACATTGAGAAGAATGTTCCAGAACACTCAATTGTGCTCATTAGGAACCTGTACATAGACCAGGAGGCTGTTGTTTGAACAAAGGAACACCATGTGGTTTAAAATCAGAACAGGAGTGTGTCAGGGTTGTATCATTTCACCACACTTATTCAATCTGTATGCTGAACAAATAATCTGAGAAGGGGGACCATATGAAGAAGACCATGGCATCAGGATTGGAGGAAGACTCATTAACAAACTACAATATACAGATGACACTACTTTACTTACTGAAATTGAGGATGACTTGAAGCATTTACTGATGAAGATTAAAGACTTCAGTCTGTAGTATGGATTACATTTCGATAAAGAGAAAACATTCTCACAACTGGATCAATAAGCAGCATCACAATAAATGGAGAAAAGATTGAAGTTGTTAAGGATTTCCTATTACTTGGTTCCACAACCAACACTAATGGAAACAGCAGTCAAGATATCAGACTAAGTATTGCACAGTTTTGCAGCAACTGTACTGCAAAAGACCTCTTTAAAGTGTTGAAGAGCAAAGATGTCTCCTTGAAGACTAAGAAGCACCTAACCCAAGCTATGGTATTTTCAATTGGCTCATTGGCATGTGAGAGCTGGACAATGAACAAGGAAGACCAAAGAGGAGTTGATGTTTTTGAGTTGTGGTGTTGGCAAAGAATACTGAAAATACCATGGACTGCCAAAAAAAGAACAAACAAATCTGTCCTGGAAGAAGTACAGCCAGAACGCTCCTTGGAAGTGAGAATGGCCAGACTCCATCTCACCTATGTTGGTCATGTTGTCAAAAGGAACTGTTCCCTGGAGAGGGATATCGTGCTTGGTAAAGTGGAGGGTCAATGAAAAATGGGAAGGCCCTCATGAAATAGACTGACACAGTGGCTGTAAAGATGGGCTCAGGTATAGCAAGGATTGTGAGGCTGGCACAGACAGGGCAGTGTTTCATTCTGTTGGGCACAGGGTTGCTATAAGACAGAGCCAACTTGACGGCACCCAACAACAACAGTCATGAGGAACCAAATCTAGCAAATTTGAAAATCTTGAAGAAATGGACAGATTTCTAGAAACATAATACTGATGAAAACTAACACAGACTGAGGTGGAAAATTTGCAGACCTATAATGAAAGAAGAAATTGAACAGATCATAAAAAAATTACAACAACAACAAAAAAAGCCCTGGGCCAGATGGTTTCACTGGAGATTTATACCAAACATTCAGAGAAGAACTGACACCAATCCTACTCAAACTATTCCAAAACATACAAGAGGATGGAATCCTCCCTGATTCATTTTATGAAGCAAGTATAACCTTGATAACAGAACCAGGCAAAGAAATCACTCAAAAGGAAAACTACAGATAATATCCTTCATGAATATAGATGCAAAAATCTTCAACAAAATCCTAACCAATAGACTGCAACAACATATCAAAAAAAAATACTACATTATGACCAAGTTGGATTCATACCAAGTATGCAAGGATGGTTCAACATTAGAAAAACAATCAACATCATCCATCCCATAAATAAAACAAATGAAAAGAACCACATGATCATATCAACTGATGCAGAAAAGACATTTGTTAAAATCCAACACCCATTCCTGATAAAAACTCTCAGCAAAATAGTAATAGAAGGCACATTCCTCAACATGATAAACCAACAGCTAATATTATTCTCAATGGAGAGAGACTGAAACCATTCCCCTTGTGAACAGGAACCAGACAGGGATGCCCTCTAACACTACTTCTATTCAACATTGTATTGGAAGTCCTAGCCAGGGCAATAAGGCAAGAAAAGGAAATCAAAAGCATCCATATTGGTAAGGAAGATGTCAAACTATCCCTATTTGCTGATGATATGATCCTATACATAGAAAACATAAGAGACTCATATAGAAAGAAGAAAAAGAAAAAAAAAAAACTGCTGGAACTAATTGAGAGATTTTTTCATAGTTGTGAGATACAAAATCAACATACAAAAATCAGTTAGATTTCTCTATACCAGCAAAGAGATTGGTGAAAAGTAAATAAGGAAATCAATACCAATGACAATAGCTACCAAAAAAATAAAATACTTGGGATTAATCTCACTAGGGACACAAAAGACCTGTACAAAGAAAGCTACAAAACACTACTTCAAGAAACCATAAGAAACCTACATAAATGGAAGAACATACCATGCTCTC
>NW_006921777.1:5623556-5628933 GCF_000298275.1 Orycteropus afer afer | reverse complement strand
AAACAACCTAGATGTCCAACAACTGAGGAATGGATAACCAAACTTTGGTACATTCACACAATGGAATACTATGCAACCCTAAAGAATAACGTAGAATCTGCAAATCACTGCATAATGTGGATGAACTTGGAGGACATTATGCTGAGTGAAATAAATTAATCACAGAAGGACAAATATTGTATTACTCTGTTATTGTAAAAGTCAAGGAGAGGTTTATATATGGAAGGAAATTTTCTTTGTTGGTTACCAGGGGTGGGAGGGTAAGGTAGGGAATACTGTTAGATAGGTAGACATAAATATTGATTTGGGTGAAGAGAAGGGCAATGTACCAAACGTGAGTGATCAACATGGTGGCATTGAGGAAGAGGAACACATGGGAGGTACAGACAACAAAGTTGAACCATTTTGCACGTACAGTACTGTGTTGTCAATGAAGGCAAACATGGATATATGGGTGGATAGATGGATGGACAGGCTGAACTATTAGGTATGTCTATGCAGCAGGGAGTGTACCCAAGACCATGTGTAGGGAGGGCAGACAATGGTTCTACAAGTGTATGTGTATGTTCTGTAAGAACTCCTAGGGGTATAGTAGAGCTGACAAGTGACAAGGTTGTAGTCACTTCTTGGTCACAGCCAGGTACCCAGAGGGACCAAGTAGTTGAACCTGTGGGCTCAGGACTATAGTCACAGGGGACATCAAGCTCAATTGGCATAACATATTGTACAAAACATTGTTCCACCTCCTACTTTGGCGAGTAGCGAGTGGGATCTTAAAAACTTGCAAGTGGCCATCTAGATGCAACAATGGGTCTCTCTGCATGCAGAGCAAAGAAAAATGAAGAAAACCAAAGATTCATGGAAACAATTAGTTCTCATGACTGGTACACCATGTGATCCTCAGTCTATGAGACCAGAATAACTAGATGGTGCCCAGCTACCACTGCCAACCACTCAGAGGGGGTTCTATGTAGATCCTTGATAGGGAAGGAGAACAATGTGGAACAAAACTCAAAATCATTTGGGGAAACAAAACAAAACAAAACAAAAACGGGAGACCAAGTTTGCTGGTCTGAAGAGCCTGGTGGAACCACTGAGACTCTGGTCCCTAGCAGCCCTTCAGGTCTGGAATTGAATGCATACCTGTGGCTTCCAGCCAAATAAAAGACAGGTCTAAGAGTTGAACATGTACCTGAGGTAGATACACTCCTTGGAGAGAAAAATCATGGGAGAAAGAAGGCCTGTTTATGCACAGGGAGACAGTTTTGGGGACAGGAGTGCATGAAAGGATGGACACAGGGAAGAGGTAACTATCCAGAGGAAGTGGTAGGGGAGGTGTTGCATTGGGGTAAACTGTCAATGTCATCAGAAAAAAGTATATGTGAACTGCTGTATGGAAAGTGAATTTGCTCTGTAAACTTTCACCCAAATCACAATTAAAAAAGAAAAAAAAAAAAAAAAGATCCATCCTGAAGTACAATGCTGTCAATGATAGGATAATATCCATATGCCTCCAAGGAAGACCAGTTAATATGACTATTATTCAAATTTACACACCAACAAGCAAAGCCAAAGATGAGGAAATCAAAGATTTTTACCAGCTTCTGCAGTCTGAAATTGGCAGAACATGCTATCAAGATGTGTTATCACTGGTGATTGGAATGCAAAGTTGGAAACAGAAGAATCACCGGTAGTTGGAAAATATGGCCTTGGTGATAGAAATAATGCTGGAGATAGCATGATAGAATTTTGTAAGACCAACAACTTATTCATTGCAAATACCTTTTTTCAGCAACATAAACAGTGGTTATACATGTGGACCTTGCCAGATAGAGTACACAGGAATCAGATTAACTATATGTGTGGCAAGAGGCAATGGAGAAGCTCAATATTTTCTGGCAAAACAAGGCCAGGAACTGATTGTGGAACAGACCATTATGTGCTCATATGCAAGTTCAAGTTGAAGCTGGAGACAATTTAAAGAAGTCCATGAGAGCCAAATTCTGACCTTGATTATATTCCCCTAGAATTGGGAGACCATCTAAAGAATAGATTTGATGCATTGAACACCAATGACCCAAAACTAGAGGAATTGTGGGATGACATCAAGAACATCATCCATGAAGAGAGCAAAAGGTCATTAAAAAGACAGGAAAGGAAGAAAAAACCAAAAGGGATGTCAGAAGAGACTCTGAAACTTGCCCTTGAACAGAGAGTAGCTAAAGCAAATGGAAGAAACAACAAGATAAAAGAGCTGAACAGAAGATTTCAAAGAGCAGCTTGAGAAGACAAAGTCAATTATTATAATGAAATGTGCAAAGACCTGGAGTTGAAAAACCAAAAGGGAAGAACATGCTTAGCATTTCTCAAGTTGAAAGAACTGAGGAAAAAATTTAAGCCTCAAGCTGCAATATTGAAATATTTTATAGGCAATATATTGAATGATGCAGGAAACATCAAAAGAAAATGGATGGGATACACAGAGTCACTGTACCAAAAAGAATTGGTTGATGATCATCCATCTCAGGAGATGGCATATGATGAAGAACCAATGGTATTGAAGGAAGAGATCGAAGCTGCATTGAAGGAATTGGCAAAGAACAAGGCTCCAGGAATTGACAGAATACCCATTGAGATATTTCAAGAAACAGATGCCATGCTGGAGGCACTCACTCGGTTAGGCCAAGAGATTTGGAAGACAGCTACCTGGCCAACTGACTGGAAGAGATCCATATTTGTACCCATTCCAAAGAAAGGTGATTCCACACAATATAGATATTATCCAACAATATCATTGATATCACATGCAAGTAAAATCTTACTGAAGATAATTTTAAAATGGTTGTAGCGGAATATTGACAGAGAACTTCCAGAAATGCAGGTTGGATTCAGAAGTGGACGTGGAATGAGGGATGATGTCAAAGCTGATGTCAGATCGATCGTGGCTGAAAACAAAGAACACCAGAAAGATGTTTACTTGTGTTTTATTGACTATACAAGGGCATTCGATTGTGTGGATCATAACAAATTGTGGATAACATTGAGAAGAATGGGTACTCATGAGAAAACTGTAAATAGACCAGGAGGCTGTTGTTCGGACAAAACAAGGGGATACCTCATGGTTTAAAATCAGGAAGGGAGTGCATCAAGGTTGTATCCTATCAGCATACTTATTCAATCCATATGCTGCGCAAATAGTCCGAGAAGCTGGACTGTGTGAAGAAGAACGTGGCATCAGGATTGCAGGAAGTCTCATTAACAACCTGAGATATGCAGATGACACAACTTTGCTTGCTGAGAGTTAGGATGACTTGAAACACTTACTGATGAAGATTAAGGACTACAGTCTGCAGTATGGATTACACCTCAATATAAAGAAAACAAAAATCCTCACAACTGGACCAGTAAGCAAAAACCAAAACCAAACTCACTGCTGTCGAGTTGGATCTGACTCATAGTAACCCATCCTTGGGTTTCTGAGGCAGTATCACTATGGAAGTAGATTGCCCAAACTTCCTCCTGAACAGTGGCTGGTGGGTTTGAACTGCCAGCCTTCTGGTTAGCAGTCAAATGCCTTAGCAGCATCACAATAAATAGAGAAAAGATTGAAGTTGTCAAGGACTTCATATTGCTTGATTCTACAATCAGCACCTCGGAGCTCTGGTAGTGTAGTGCCTAAGGCATTTCACTACTAACCAGAAGGCTGGCAGTTCAAACCCACCAGCCACTCCTTGGAAGGGAGGTTGGGCAATCTACTTCCATAGTGATACTGCCTCGAAAACCCAAGGAGGGCTTGCTATGAGTCGGGTCTGACTTGACGGCACATAACACAACACACACATACACACAATCAGCACCAATGGAAGAAGGAGTCAAGACATCAAAAGATGTATTGCATTTGGAAAATCTGTTGCAAAAGATCTCTTTCAAGTGCTGAAGAGCAAAGATATCTCCTTGAAGTCTAAGATGCACCTAACCCAAGCCATGGTATTTTCAATCACCTCATATGCATGTAAGAGCTGGATAATGAATAAGGAAGACTGAAGAAGAGTTGACACTTTTGAGTTGTAGTGTTGACAAAGAATGCTAAAAGTACTGTGGACTGCTAAAAGAACAAATAAATCTGTCCTGGAAGAAGTGCAGCTGGAATGCTTCCTGGAAGTAAGAATCGCCAGATTTTGTCTCACCTACTTTGGTCATGTTGTTAGAATGGATCATTCTCTGGAGAAGGATGTCATGCTTGGTAAAGTGGAGAGTCAATGAAATAGGTGAAAACCCTCAACAAGATGGATTGACACAGTGGCTGCAGCAATGGGCATAGGTATGGTAAGTACTGCAAAGCTGGCACAGGACTGGGAAGTGTTTCATTCTGTTGTACATATAGGGTCACTATGAGTCAGAGATGACTCAACAGCACATAACAACAACAATACTGAAAAAAATTTTAAGAGACTGCCATAAATGGAAGAACATATCATGCTCATGGATAAGGTGGCTTAACATTGTGAAAATGTCAGTACTACCCAAAGCAATCTTTAGATTCAATGCAATCCCAAACCAGATTCCATTAGTATTCTTTAAAGATATGGACAAATTAATCACTAATTTCATATTGGAAAAAAAAAAAAAAAAAAAAGACCTCGGATATGCAAAGTACTGTGAGAGAAAAAAAAAGTAGGAGGTCTCATCTCCCCAATCTCAAAATTTACTATACATCCACAGTAGTCAAAAAAGCCTGGTATTTGCAGAACAACAGAGTGGAACAGAATTGAAAATCCATGAATAGGTCCATCCACTTATGGATAGCTGATCTTTGACAAAGGGCCAAAGCCCATTAAAAGGAGGAGAGATAGTCTCTGACAAATTGTGCTGACAAAACGGATATGTATTTGCAGAAAAATAAAACAAGATACATACCTCATATTATACACAAAAATGAACTGAAGATGGATCAAAGACCTAAATGTAAAACCTAAAGTTAATAAAAGAAAAAATAGGGGCAAACTTGTTGTTGTTGTTAGGTGCTGTTGAGTTGTTTCCGACTCATAGAGAACTCATGCACAGCAGAAAGAAACACCACCCAATCCCATGCCAGCTCCATGATCCTTGCTATACTTGAGCCCATTGTCGCAGCCACCGTGTCAATCCACCTTGTTGAAGGCCTTCCCATCTTTCATCCACTCTCCACCTTACCAAGAATGACATCCTTCTCCAGGGAATCGTCCCCTCTGACAACATGACCAACATAGGTAAGACGAAGTCTGGCCATCCTTGCTTCCAAAGAGCATCTCAGCTGCACTTCCTCCAGGACAGATCTGTTAGTTCTTTTGGCAGTCCATGGTACTTTCAGCATTCTTTGCCAGCACCACAACTCAAA
>NW_006921777.1:5622343-5623211 GCF_000298275.1 Orycteropus afer afer | reverse complement strand
TCCATTTATCGTGATGCTGCTCATTGGTCCAGTTGTGAGGATTTTTGTATTCTTCATATTGGATGTAATCCAGACTGTGTTCCTCAATCTTCATCAGTAAGTGCCTCACTTTCAACAAGCAAAGTTGTATCATCAATGTATCTCAGGTTGTTAATGATTCTTCCTCCAATCCTGATGCCACATTTTTCTTCATATACTCCAGCTTCTTGGATTATTTGCTCAGCTTATAGATTGAATAAGTATGGGGAAAGGATACAACCCTGACACACTCCCTTCCTGATTTTAAACCATGCAGTGTCCCCTTGTTGTGTTTGAACGACAGCTTCCTGGTCAAGGTACAGGTTCCTCATGAGAACAATCAAGTGTTCAGAAATTCCTGTTCTTCTCAATGCTATCCATAATTTGTCATGATTCACACAGTCAAAAGCCTTTGCATAGTCAATAAAGCACAAGTAAACATCTGTCTGGTATTCTTTGCCTTGACCCAAGATCCATCTGACAACAGATATGATATCCCTTGTTCCACATCTTCTTCTGAATCCAGCTTGCACCTCTGGAAGTTCTCTGTCAATATATTGCTGCAACCATTTTTGAATTATTTTCAGAAAGTTTTTACTTGCGTGCGATATCAGTGATATTGTTGGATAATATCTATATTGTGTGGAATCACCTTTCTTTGGAATGAGTACAATTATGGATCTCTTCCAGTCAGTTGGCCAGGTAGCTGTCTTCCAAATCTCTTGGCATAACCAAGTGAGTGCCTCCAGTGCGGTATCCATTTGTTGAAGTATCTCAATGGGTATTCTGTCAATTCCCGGAGACTTGTTCTTCACCAATTCCTTCATTGCAGCTTCAACTTCCTCCTTCA
>NW_006921777.1:5615749-5621599 GCF_000298275.1 Orycteropus afer afer | reverse complement strand
GGTGATTCTTCTTTGTTTCCAACTTTTGCATTCCAGTCACCAGTGATAATTAATACATCCTGATTGCGTGTTCTGTCAATTTCAGACTGTAGAAGTTGATAAAAATCTTCAATTTCCTCATCTTTGGCTTTGGTGGTTGGTGCATAAATTTGAATAATAGTCTTATTAATGGGTCTTCCTTGTAGCTGTATGGATATTTTCCTATCAGTGAGAGCATTGTACTTCAGGACGGATCTTGAAATGTCCTTTGTGATGATGAATGCTACGCCATTCATCATCAAACTTAGGGGCCCAATATATGGCATAAATAGACTATCCAACATAATCCAAAATGCATAAATAGCAGAAGATAAACTAGATAACAGGAACCATCTAAAGATTATATTCTTATACTCATCAAAAGACTTCTCCAAAAGAGTAAATGCTAACCAGAAGACTGGTGGTTCAAATCCACCAGCCACTCCTCGGAAGGAAGGCTGGGAAATCTACTTCTGTAGTGATACTGCCTTGGAAACCCAAGGAGGGGTCACTACGAGTCAAGGCCAACTCAACGGTACATAACAACAACAACAACACAGATTGGAAAAAAAGTAATAAATTCAGCAATAACCTATCCAACAAGGACCTTATCTCTAAAATTTATAGAAAACTTTAAAACCTCAACATCAAAAAGACAAACAATCCTTGGGAGGGGAGGGAAGGAAACACTGCAAAAATGAAAAACAATAATAAAAAAGAAACAATTCAATTCAAAATTGGGGGAAGGACATGAAAAAACACATCCCCAAAGACGATATTCATATGGCCAATGATCATTAGCCATTAGAGAGATCAAAATCAAAACAACAATGAGATATCATCTCATCTCAGCATTAATAGCAAAATTCAATGAGACAGAAAGCAACAAATGTTGACGAAGGTATGGAGAGATTGGAACTCTCATACACTGCTGGTAGGACTTTAAAATGGTAAAACCACTATTGAGAATGGTATGGTACTTCCTTAGGAAGTTGGAAACAGAAATATCATTTGATCCAGAAATACTAGGCATATATCTTAAAGAAGTGATAGCTTGCACACTCATGTTCATTGCAGCACTATTCACAACAGTAAAGAGATGGAAACAACCTAAGTAACCAACAGAAGATGAATGGATAACCTTACCATAGTATATACACACAATGGAAGGCTATGCAACTTTAAAGAATAATGAAGAGTCCACAAAATGCCTAATAATGTGAATGAACTTGGAGGACATTATGCTGAGTGAAATTAGTCAATCACAAGAAACTACCAAAATGAAACTCACTGCCAGTGAGTTGATTCGACTCATAGCAACCCCTCCTTGGGTTTCCAAGGTGGTATCTCTACAGAAGTAGATTACCCAATCGTCCTTCCAAGGAGTGGCTGGTGGGTTTGAACCTCCAACCTTAGGCATTATGCTACTGGAACTCCCAGTCAATCATAGTAGGACAAAGATTGTACGAGTTCATTATTATAAAAAGTTAAGAAAATGTTTACACATGGAAGCAAACTTTCTTTGTTGGTTACCATGGATGGGAGGGGAGCGGAGTGAAAATTGCTAGCTAGGTAAGAAACATTTATTGATTTGGGTGAAAGGAAAGGCAATAGACCAAAAGCAGGTGACCAGCACATTATCACTAAGGAAAAGAAAGACACAGAGAGGTGTACAAGAGGAGGTACAGACAATAAAGGTAAATTCTATGCACAATACTGTATTTTCAGTAATAACAAACATTAATCTACAAGTGGATACATAAATAGACAAGGAGGATGATCAGGTATGGGTAGGCAAACAGAACAATACTCATGACCATATGTAGGTTTGGCAGATGATATTTCTATTTCTTTATACGTATTGGTACATGCTACTGAAATCTCCATATAAATAATAGAGCTAACAGGTGGCAAATTATTATACTTCTTAGGCAAAACCCGTCTCCTTGAGGGACTGAGTCACTGGACCTGAGAGCCCAGGACAATGGTCATGGGGGATATCAAGCTCAATTTACATAACATACTAAACAAAAACATTGTTCTACATCTTAGTTTAGTGAGTAGCAACTGGGGTTTTAAAAGGTTGTGAGTGGCTGTATGATTATGACTTGTGTTTTTCTGTATGTTATACTTAATAAAGTTTTTTTCTTTAAAAAATTCATTTTTAAAAAAAGCTTGTGAGTGGCCACCTAAGATGCAGCTATTGGTCTTTCCACATGTGGAGCAAGGAAGAGGGAAGAAAACAAAAGGCACATGGAAACAACGAGTTCAAGGGAGTAGTGGACCGTGAAACCTCAGCCTACATGCCTCTGAGACCAGAAGAGTTAGATGGTGCCTGGCTACCACTGCCTACCATGCGGAAAGGAATCAAAATAGAGATCCTGGATGGAGTGGGAGAAAAATGTAGAACAAAATTCAAAACCATAAGAACGACCAGGCTTACTGGTCTGATAGAGATTGGGGAACCCCCACCCCCCGAAGACCATGGTCCCTAGTTACCCTTTGGGCCTGCAACTGGCTTAATTTTTAACCAAACAATAGACGGACCTACAAGGTAAACATCTACACTAGGGGGATGCACTCCTTAGAACAATCAAGTGTGGGAGGTCAGAAGGCCAGCATTTGCACAGGGAGAAAGCTCAGAGGACAGGAATCCAAAGGAAAAAAAGACACAGGGAAAAGGTAACCAACAGGAGGAATTGGGAAGAGATTTGTTACATTGTGAGGATTAAAATCAATGTCACAAAACAAAATCTGTATGAACTACTGAATGGAAAAACAAATTGTTCTGTAAACTTTCACCCAAATAACAATAAAAAAACTTTTCAAAAATTTAAAAAATAAAAGAAAAAAAGAAATGAGAATAGTTAGACTTTGTCTCTCAAACTTTCATCATGTTTTCAGAAGAGATCAGTCCCTAGAGAAGGATATCATGCTTGATAAATTGGAGGTTCACCGAAAAAGGGGAAGATCCTCAATGAGATGGATTGACACAGGGCCTGCAATGATGAGCTCCAGCATAGCAATGATTGCGAGGTTGGTGCTGGGCTGGGCAGTGTTTCATTCTGTTGTACATAGGGTCACTATGAGTCAGAATCAACTAGATGGCACCTAACAACACCAACAACAATCTATTAATGTATCTCATGTAATGGTAATGTTAAAATGGCATTATTTTGATGTAGTTCTTACAGGTATTTACTTCTAATTCTACTGTCGTCTTACAGAATTTTCACCTTAAGCACAGGAAACTATTGTTGTTGTTATGTGCCGTCGAGTCAGCCCTGACTCATAGCGACCCCTCCTTGGGTTTCCGAGGCAGTATCACTACAGAACTAGGATTGCCCAACCTTCCTTCCGAGGAGTGGCTGGTGGGTTTGAACCGCCAGCCATCTGGTGAGCAGTCAAGTGTCTTAGCCACTATGCTACCAGAGCTCCCCACAGGAAACTATAAATGTAAATAAACTTAGGCAGGGCATATAATATTGAAAAGGAGCTCTGGTGGGGTAGTGCCTAAGGCACTGACTGTTAACCAGAAGGTTAGCAGTTCAAACTCACCAGCCACTCGGTGGAAGGAAGACCGGGCAATGTACTTCTGTAAAGATTTACCACCTCAGAAACCCAAAAGGTGTCGCTATGAGTCAGAATCAACTTGATGGCAGTGAGTTTGTTTTTTTGCTTTTTATATGATATTGTAATTTGAAGGTCTAATTTTTATTTTGCTCATTGTTTTTGTCACGACTGTTGCCATTACACTCAGCAATATACAGGAATTGCAATGTACTATTAGCATAGTGGCTAAGGCACTTGACTGCTAACCAGAAGGCTGGCAGTTCAAACCCACCAGCCACTTCTCGGAAGGAAGGTTGGGCAATCCTACTTCCGTAGTGATACTGCCTCGGAAACCCAAGGAGGGGTCGCTATGAGTCGGGGCCGACTCGACGGCACGTAACAACAATAACAACAAATTATCCTAGTACAAAAAACACTACTAAGAATTTTGTATGGTCTGGCCCAAGAAGAAGTCCATGGAGGGGGTAGTGACACAGTGAATTACTGCACTGGGTGATATCAACGCTAGAGACTCTACTCTTGTTAACTTAATAAACGGTTGTTGTTTCAAGTTACTGAGTTAATAGGTGGCTTGTGGTACAAACATGGTAACTGATACTGGGTGAAACAAGTGAATGTGCTCTGGGTACAAGTGGTCACATAAGGTCAGGTTATAACTGATTAACACATGGAAGAAAAGTTATTAGTTTCCTTATAATGAAGTTGTGAGAAATCTTTTTCTCACATAGTAATCACATTGTAATAATGTGATAAGCAATAATGTATATTTTATGCTAAATTTCTTATTTCATATTTCACAAAAGATGGGAATGCAATCACTTTCAGCAACTTCTTTATGACATGAACATTGATGCATCTTTCTCTTAGTAGGTGGTAAAATAAGAATAAATAACACTCTCACCATTCTCTGAATGCTTGTCTGGACAGCACTCAATAACTGCTTTATCTTGCCCTAGTATTATGCTATAATTTAAATTTTTTTACTTTGTCATCATTTCTTTTGTAAAATCATGAGGGAATAGTTTGCAACACATTTTATTTTTTTTAAACTGGAAACCATTGTTTTTCAAAGCCTTACTTGGCCTTAGTTCTGACGCACAAGTAATTGTGCACACTCATTTTTAGGGTATTTTGCCTTAATAAGGAACTCTGGTGGTGCAGTGCCTAAGGCATGTGAATGCTAACCAGAAAGTTAGTGGTTCAAACCCACCAGTCACTCCACAGAAGGAAGATGAGGCGATTTACTTCCATAAAGATTTACCACCTTGGAAACCCAATGGGGGTCACTATGAGTTGTAATCAACTCGATGGCAGTGTTTATATATATATATCTGTATGTACACACACATATATATACATACACATATATATGTCTTTCAAAAAAGGCAAACTCACTGCCATCAAGCCAATCCTGACTCATTAGGTTTCTGAAGCTGTATCTTCACGGAAGTAGATTGCATTTCCTTCTGCAGAGTAGCTGGTGAGTTTTTACCACTGATATTCTGGTTAGCAGCCAAATGCCTTATCCATTACACCACTATTGTTGTTGTTTTTGTTAGATATTGTCAAGTTGGCTCCAACTCATAGCGACCCTGTGTACAACAGAACAAAAACACTGCCCACTCCTGTGCCAGCCTCATAATCCTTGCTACACCTGAGCCCATCCTTGCAGCCACAGTGTCAGTCCATCTCATGAGGGCCTTCCCCTTTTTTGTTGACCATTCAGTTTACCAAGCATGATATCCTTCTTCAGAGAAAGGTCCCTTCTGACAACGTGACCAAAATAGGTGAGACAAAGTGTGTCCATTGTCACTTCCAAGGAGTATTCTGGCTGCACTTCTTCCAGGACAGATTTGTTAGTTCTTTTAGCAGTCCATGGTACTTTCAGCATTTTTTGTCAACACAACAACTCAAAAGCATCAACTCTTCTTCAGTCTTCCTTATTCATTGTTCAGCTCTTACTTGCAAATGAGATGATTGAAAATACCATGGCTTGGGTTGGGCGCACCTTAGTCTTCAGAAAGACATCTTTGTTCCTCAACATTTTAAAGAGGTCTTTTGTAGCAGATTTGCCCAGTGCAATACATTATCTGATGTCTTGACTGCTGCATCCATTGATCTTGGTTGTAGAACCAAGTAATATGAAATCTTTGACAACATCAATCTTTTCATTTTGCATGATGCTGCTTATTGGTCCAGTTGTAAGGATTTTCATTTTCTTTATGTTGAGATGTAATCCATACTGCAGAATGTAGTCTT
>NW_006921777.1:5613061-5614891 GCF_000298275.1 Orycteropus afer afer | reverse complement strand
TTCTTTTTGGTGCAGTGATTCTGTGTATTCCTTCCATCTTCTTTTGGTGTTTCCTGCATCATTCAATATTTTGCCCATAGAATTTTTCAATAATTCAACTTGAGGCTTGAATTTTTTCTTAAGTTCTTTCAACTTGAGAAGTCTTTGACAACTTCCCTTTTGGTTTTCTAACTCCAGGTCTTTGAACATTTCACTATAAAAATTGACTTTGTCTTCTCAAGCTGCTCTTTGAAATCTTCTGTTCAGCTCTTTTCTCTTGTCATTTCTTCCATTTGCTGTAGCTACTCTCCATTCAAGGGTAAGTTTCAGAGTCTCTTCTGACATCCATTGTGGTCCTTCCTTCCCTTCCTGTCTTTTTAATGTCCTCTTGCTTTCTTCATGATGATGTTCTTGAAGTCATCTTACAATTCCTCTGATTTTCTCTCCTTGGTGTTCAATGCATCAAATCTATTCTTTAGATGGTCTCTAGATTCTGGGGGAATATAATCAAGGTCATATTTTGGCTCTTGTGGACTTGTTTTAATTGTCTTCAACTTGAACTTGAACTTAAATATAAGCAGTTGATGGTCTGTTCCACAGTCAGCTCCTGGCCTTGTTTTGGCTGAAGATACCAAGTTTCTCCATTCCCTCTTTCCATAGATGTAGTCAATCTGATTCCTGTGTATTTCATCTGGTGAAGCCCACATGTATAGCCATCATTTATGTTGTTGAAAAAAGGTATTTGCAATGAATAAGTCATTGATTGGTCTTGCAAAATTCTATCATGCTATCTCCAGCATTTTTCTATCACCAAGGCCATATTTTCCAACTTCCAGTGATTCTTCTTTGTTTCCAGCTTTTGCATTCCAGTCACCAGTGATAATCAGCACACCTTGATTGCATTTTTGTCAATTTCAGACTGCAGAAATTGGTAAAAATTTTCAATTTTCTCATCTTTGGTTTTGGTGGTTGGTGCGTAACTTTGAATAATAGTATTATTAACTGGTCTTCCTTGTCGGTGTATGGATATTATCCTATCACTGACAGCACTGTACTTCAGGTTAGATCTTGAAACATTCTTTGTGATGATGAATGCCACACCATTCCTCTTCAATTTGTCTTTCCTGGCATAGTAGATCATATAATTTTCTGATTCAAAATAGCCAAAACCAGTCCATTTTAGCTCACTAATGCATAGGATATCAGTGTTTATGCATTTTATTTCATTTTTGACAACTTCTAATTTTCCTAGAAGAACTTCCAGAGGTGCAAGCCAGATTCAGAAGAGGACGTGGAACAAGGGATATCACTGCTGATGTGAGAAGGATCTTGGCTCAAAGCAAAGAATTCCAGAAAGATGTTTACTTGTGTTTTATTGACTATGAAAAGGCATTTGATTGTGTGGATCAGGACAAATTATGGATAACATTGAGAAGATGGGAATTCCAGAACACTTAATTGTACTCATGAGAAACCTGCACATAGACCAGGAGGCTGTCATTCAAATGGAACAAGGGGAGAGTGCATGCTTTAGAGTCAAGAAGGGAGTATGTCATGGTTGTGTCCCTTTACCACACTTATTCAATCTATATGCTGAGAAAATAATCTGAGAAGCTGGACTATATAGAAAGAATGTGGCATCAAGATTGGAGGAAGAATCATTAACAATCTGCGATACGGTGATGACACAACTTTGCTTGCTGAAAGTGAGGATTACTTACTGATAAAGATTCAAGAATACAGTCTGCAGTATGGATTACATCTCAATATGAAGAAAACAAAAATCCTCACAACTGGATCTACAAGCAACATCACGATAAATAGAGAAAAGTTTCAAGTTGTCAAAGACTT
>NW_006921777.1:5611625-5612503 GCF_000298275.1 Orycteropus afer afer | reverse complement strand
TGGATGTTTGCAGCTGTTTCTTCTCATTTTGAGTCATGCCACCTCAGCAAATGGAGGTCCTGAAAGCTTTACTCCATCCACATCATTATGGTTGGCTCTACTCTGAGGAGGCAGCTCTTCCCCACTCAAATTTGAATGCCTTCTAACCTGAGGGGCTCATCTTCTGGCACTATCTCGGACAATGTTTCAGGGCTATTCATAAAGTTTTCTAGTCATATATCAGACAGTGTTTCACTGCTATTCATAAGGTTTTTGCTGGCCAGTTCTTGGAGAAATGGATGACCCCTTTCTTCTTCCGAGTCTGTCTTAATCTAGAGGGTCCACTGAAACCTATCCACCATTGGTGACCCTGCTGGTATTTGAAATACCAGTGGCATAGCCTCCAGCATCACAGCAATACTCAAGCCACCAAGTACAGCAAACTGACAGATGAGTGGTGGACTACAACACTAGAGCTCCTTTTTTTATACCTATCTTGATGGCCCTTCTTCAGCGTGGGAGTAAAGGCAGCACAGTTTCCTTCTTTCTCTCTCTTCCCCTACAACCTTCAAATCCCATAATCAGAGAAGTCAGGAAGGACTACAATCTTGCAGGTCCTTTCTTTGTATAAACCTAGTAATTTCTAGTTTCATCAGAATTTATATTATTGAGATTATGCCACCAGTCTTCAATGTACCTTTGATTCAAAGAAGATCTACTACACTGTTCGAGGCCTATGTCCTTGCAGTTCTGGTCAGATGTGCACACTGTTTCCTACAGTCATAGTGTGATAACTTGCACGTTGAAATTTAAGAAATGTGTTTGCCCAAAATTCACAGTGATCTGTTAATAACCATTCCTGTCCACAGAGGTTTTTGAGTCATTTTGTACTATATTCA
>NW_006921777.1:5609432-5610426 GCF_000298275.1 Orycteropus afer afer | reverse complement strand
TTAGCAGTCAAATGCCTTAGACACTATGTTACCAGAGCTCCCTAGCATGACAGGGAGTAATACAGCAATTGGACAACCAGGAAATAGGAAAGTTTTTGCCAAAGGCAAGGTGTAGTCTTGAGACTACAGGTATGGGAATCAGAATGAGACAAGTACTGGGCACAGTAACGTAGTTTTTATTTTATTTTATTTTTTTAAGTTGTGGCTCGAGTGAAGCTGGATTTTAAAGCCAGGTGTCTAAGCAAAAGTTGGTGTTAATTTGTGTACTTTCTTATTAGACACATGCTAGCAAACTAACTGCCTAATTTCCATGAGTAGTGAAGTTAACAGTGGTCATGTGCCCAGGAGGGGGCAGAATTTGGGGATGAAAAAGTGTACAAGCCATCTATTGATGCATAGAAAATTACCCCAAAATTTAGCAAATTAAAATAACAAACACGTGTTATCTTACATACTTTGTGAGGTCGGGAATATAGGGACAGCCTAGCTGTGTGGTGCAGGCTCACGAGGTTTTGGTCAAGCTATCAGCTAGTGTTCTGAACGCATGACGGAGACTATAGGATCCACTTCCAGGTTTATTCGTGAGATTGTTGGCACAGGGTTAGTGATTCTTTCCCTAAGGCTACTCATGAAAGGGCAGCTTGCTTCCCCTAGAGCAAACAATCTGAGAGAAAAATACCTGAGACAGAAGCTACAGTGTCTTTTATATACTAATCTCCTAAGTGACACACCAACTCTTCTGCTGTATGTACTGGTCACACAGATCAACAGTGGTATGTTCTCAGAGGGGACTACACAAGGGTGTGTTAGGAGTTGGAGATCATTGGAGGCCATCTTGGAACTGGCTACTGAGAAAATTTCCTTTGTTTATGCTTTATTCTCATAAAAAGTCATTTGGAACCCACACATTTCTGGTCAACTGATTTTTCATGACAGCTAAATCCATTTAATGAGGAAAGAAGAGTCTCTTCAATAAATGATATTGGGAAAATTT
>NW_006921777.1:5601735-5608597 GCF_000298275.1 Orycteropus afer afer | reverse complement strand
CAAAAGGTGGAAACACTAGATATTATTGTCCATCAATAACTGAATAGAAAAACAAATGCATAATATGTATAATAGAGTACTGCATAGGCAGGTAAAGAAATTAAGTCTTGATACATTATGCTGAGTGAAATAAGTCAATCACAAAAGGACAAATACTGTATGACCTCACTTATGTAAAAAGACAAGAATATCTCATGGGATTTGGTATCTTGACTTTGAGGTTTTGGGTCATGGTTTCATGGAACTTCCAAGTTAAATGGGCTAATAACATATTCAGTGCTTCTATTCTACATCCTATTTGTTACTTTGTGCCTGTGGTCTTGCAAGCAGCCATTCAAGTAACAACAATTGGTCTCTAGTTGCCTGGACCAACAGAGAAAGAGAATCAGGAATAGGAAGAGGACATGGAATGTGTGACTAATTGCCTTAATGAATAGCTACCTCCTTTGCTATGAAACCAGAACTGGATGGTGCCCAGCTGCCATTACCAAACTGCTTGATCTAAGTTTCTATAGAAGATTCTTGATCAAAAGGGGTGAAATGCAGAACAAAATTTAAAATTTTCATGAAATCTAGATATCTGGATCCACGTAGGCTGGATGAATCCCTGAAGCTATTGCCCTGAGATACTCTTTATACCTTCAACCAAAACTATCTGCTGTAGTCTTCTTAAAATCAAATAGTTTAGCTTAACTAAACAATGCCCACCTGGTACATCATGCTTTTTTTAAGATCTAGCTATATGGGATCAAACTGATGGACAGCAGCTTGAAACATTAGACAGGAAACTTAGGGAGCTGTGATTTTATATTGATGAACGAGGAACAACTCCAAAAAGGAGGATGAAAACAGTTTACTCAAAGAATGTAATCAAATTCACTGAATTGCACATGTAGAAATTTTGGAATTTGTGTACATTCTATTATGTATATTTCAACAGCAACAATAAAAAATAAATTACATATTTTTAAAAAAGACATTTGGGTCAGCCATTTAATGGGCCAGCATCTGCTTATGCACCACTATCTTTTTGGGTTATAACAACCCAAAGGGTTGTTATAAGAATAACAACCATGGGAACTTGGAAAAAGAAGGACTGTCGAGATAATCTTCTAACCCAATCCTTCATTTTCTGCTCAGATTCATTAGGATGGAGTACAGCAAATAAAAGGAGCTCTTGTAGCACAGTGGTTAAGGCATTCAGATGCTAATCAAAGGAAGGCAGTTCGAATCCACCAGCTGTTCCACGGGGGGAAAAATGAGTCAGTCTGCTTCCATAAAGATTTACAACCCTAGAAATCCTATGGGGAAATTTAATTCTGTCCTATAGGTTCACTATGAATCAGAATCAACTCAATGATAGTGGCTTCAGGGTAAATAAAAGCCAGAATATTTGAATAAGTTGCTCAAAATCAAAGCCCAGATGGTTCAGAATTTTATCTTTAGACTTGTCAATATATTTTGTAGAAAATTTGAACCCACAATCTTTTGTTTGTTATTTTAATAGTTAAACCACAAATACAAGTTAAATTTAAATTTTATAGGTCCAAATTCATTCAAGACAATGTTCTTTTTCTTTTATATTTCAGAAAAAAAAATGTGTATTGATCACTTTTTTGTGCCAAGTACACATTACACTCTGGATATACTGCTTCAAATTTAGAAAACAATCTCTTTCCTAATGAATCTTACTGTCTACTGGGGGAAGAAGTAGATATATTTATCAAGCATTGAAATAGGTGCTGTATGGGATATAAAAATGAGGAAAATAAGATTTTTTGATTCAAAGGAGCTTAAAATCCAGCACAGTTAATTTTAGAAGTTTTTGTGTAAAATGTTAATTGTCATAATTTAACTTTCCATATGATAGGCCTTTTCATGTGACAGGTACTGGTGTAGAGCTAAAGGGTTCTAGATGTATGCTCATGATGGCAGAATTGGTTACTGGCAATCAAGCTGGGTCCATGTTACTTTAAAATGTTTACATTTTTAATGTTTCTATAATACAATCTTAAGGAGCTCTGGTGATGCAGTGGTTAAAGCATTTGGTTGTTAAGCAAAAGGTCGGTGGTTTGGACTCATTAGCTATTTCATGGAAGAAAGACGAGACAGTCTGCTTCAGTAAAGGTTTACAACCTTGGAAACCCTATACACACACACACACACACACACACAATATACCGAAAAAACCTAACTGCTATCAAGTCAATTCTGACTCAAAGCGACCCCTATTGGGTTTCTGAGGCAGGCTGTAAATCTTTAAGGAAGTAGATCACTACATCTTCCATTCCCAGAGCATCTGGTGGGTTTGAACCACTGACTTTCTGGTTAGCAGCCACATTCCTTATTCACTGCCACCAGAGCTCCCATAGTTGTTATATATGCCTGAAAAAGACAAGTGATCAATAGAATGGGTGCAGTTAAAAAATCTCTAATTCTTTGCTTTTTAAAAGCATCTAAATGCTAAATGATGATGATTGTTCCAATTACCAGTAGTTTATACTGGATAATGGCTCACTGGGGAATAGTTTTTAAAATACAATTAGTATCAGGCTCTTAAAGATTTGCATGGTACCTGGAAGGATGGGTTCTTTCCAATGACAGGGGATGGCATGAGGTCTTTTTCCAGGATTGTGACTATATTATATTTTGTCACTCAAATGTTTGTATCCAGAAAGCAAACCATGACTCTTTAGAGGGAGCTGACTAGTATTGAGTAACTGATTTTCTGTTCCCTTGAGAAGTATTTTGGATGGAAAATTTCTCTTGGGATGGCTTCCTGAACACCATTCTGTCTGCTAGTGAAACCCCCATGACTTTTCCCTCCGACTGCCCTGTAAATGTTGGCTCCCAGCTATCTGTGATCCAGGCCTGTGCTGTATGGGCAGCGTGTTCGCTATTCCCATGCAGCACTGTTGACTCTCCCAATGGGCCGCAAATTAGTAGAAAGAGCGGGCCAGAACCAAACATTTTGGTCTCATTTTTTCAGGACAGCATATAGCAGAACATGACACACAGGAAGGTGCACAATCAATGTTCTTCAGTAAAGACAGGAGTAGCTGTTAGTACAATCTCCAATCTCTGCATAACTTAGCCTTGTTTTTGTTTTTCCAAGTAATGCTGAATGTAGACCTTGATTTTTAAAAGTTCTTTAGCATTATAAAGACACTCAGAGGCAAAAAAAAAAAAAAGTTATGATGGACACAGAGGATCTGAGCATGGTGTGATGAAAAGGGAATGGGCTTTGGAATCAGATTTTCTTTCATTCATTCAGCAAATACTTATTGAACATCTAACTGACAAAAAGCCCTGCTATCTTGGAGCTTGCATTCTAGTGATAAAATACAGTGTATGTCAGACAGCAGTAAGTGCTGTGGAGAAAAATAAAGCAGGAAATGAGTAAGGCAGAGCAGTGGGTAGGAGTTAGACTTTAATAGGATGGTGACAGAAGCCCTCACTGAGAAGGTGATATTTGAGCAAATGCATAGAGGAAATAAAGAAGGAACCATGTGAATAACTGCATAAGAATGTTCACACAGAGTGAACAACTAGCTCAGAAGTCCTGAAATGGATGCATCAAGGAGCAGCATGTGGCTGGAGAGAGACTTATATTTCAATCCAGTTCTAACTATGTAAGCCATCTACATTTCTCAAGCCTCACTTCCCTCCTTTGAAAAAGTAGAGGTGAAAATGCCTAGAATTCCAAGACTGTTATGAAGGACAAATCAAATAATCGAGGTCCAGGACTAGCACAGTGCCAGGAATCCACATAGAAGCTTTAATCAAAATGCAAAAGATATCCCATATCCCTCATACTGCCTCTGTTTTTAATTCCTGAACAATGTCAGAGATAACAACTACAATTGTAGGGTTCTCATAAGGAGTAAATGCAATAATATGCATAGAGTACTTAGCCCAGAGGCTGACACATGCTGGGCCCATAACAGATGGCAGTTCTCATTAGCATCAAGATTCTTCAATAAACCATTCATTAGTATAGAGATAGAACATTGAGAGAGCCATTCCAACAGGGCTAGGCAGGAAACAGAAGCTAGATGCAGAGCCCCAAAGAAACCAGGAAATATAAGAGCAAATGATGTGACAATCAGAGAAGTCAGGATGAATTCCGTTGAGGTTTTACTCAAGCCCAATACAGACTTGTTGGTTCAAACCCACCAGCCACTCCTCGGAAGGAAGATGGGGCAATCTACTTCCGTAGTGATACTGCCTTGGAAACCCAGGGAGGGGTCGCTATGAATTGGGTCTGACTCGACGGCACATAACAACAATAACAATACAGACTCGGTGGACAATCTGGTTTATTTGAAGGGACCAATGTAGGAGAAACACCAGGTCAGAGGTAAGAGGTAGGTGAATTTGAGGATTAAATCAAGGAAGAAAATATACCTTGTAGGTGCTTCAAGTTCCCTGAACAGAATCATAAGTAGACTTGGCTTCAGATGAGCATAACTTGTCAAAACAAACAGGCTAGGATGCAGGGGAGACGGACTGATGTCATGACGATTTTCAGATGTGTGTAAATGCTGAACTGTTAAGTGGGAGTACAGTGGAGAATATTTGGATAAGGATAAAAGTAGGCATATAGCAAAAATGATACACTTGTGGGAAGATACTAAAGACAGTTCCATCAGAAGCCGGAAATAGACGTTGTATTCTTGAATCAGAGAACAAATTCTGGCCAAGCTAGCCAGAAAATTACTATAACCTGGGTTCAGTTAAGAGCAATGCATCAAATAAATCCTTGGATTTATTTCAAGGATATCATGGTGGGTAACTTCATGGACCATGAAAGTGAACAGATCTATTTCCAGATGTGACTTTGGACAAATTAACCTTTATAAGCTTCCGTTTACTAACAAATAAAATGAGGATGATAAATAAAGTTCTTGTGAAGACAATGTATGAGAAATCCTTAGACATGGTTACATATTTTCCTAGAATTTCATCATCCTCTAATATAGAAGTGACAGAAAGAATTGCTATTTTGGACTTAATTCTGACCAACAAGGAAGAATCTGTGAACTATGTTGGGAACTTAAGAAGAAAGGGGGGGGGGGGGACAAAGAGATCACCTATGTTAGAGTCTTGAGTAAGAAGAGGATGCAGAAGACCAAGCCAAGGCAAATGGGAGCCTGAGATCAGAATGTTCCACTCAATTCCTCCAAACAAAAATTCAAACCAAACCCACTGCCATCAAGTCAATTCCGACTTATAGTGACCCTTCCAAGGCTGTAAATTTTTATGGCAGACTGCCTCATTGTTCTCCCATAGAGCAAAATGGTGGGCTTGAACCATGGCCCTTTTGGGGTTTTGTTTGTTTATTTTAACTCTTTATTGTGATTTGTGTGAAAGTGTACCGAGCAAATCGTCTTCTATTCAACAATTCATACAAGTTTTGTTTCATGATATTGATTGCAATCCCCACTATGTTAACAGCTCTTTTCCCGCTTCCTCCCTGTGGTTACTTTTTTCCTGTGTCCTCCTTTCCTGTGTATTCCTGCCTTGTTATTGTTCTCCCTATGCTAATGTTGCCCTTCTGATTTCCCCTGATTGATTGTTCTAAGAAATGTACCTCCCTAGTGTAGCTGTTCACCTCATAGTCCTGTCTATCGTTAGGCTGAAGGTTAAGCCAAGGGAATGAGTTCAGTTCCAGGCCCAAAGGATAATTAGGGGTCATGATCTCAGGGGTGTCACCAGTCTCTATCAGACCAATAAGCCTGGTCTTTTTTCATGATTTTAATTTTTGTTCCATGATTTCCTCCCATTCTATCCAGGATCTCCAATTAGGATCTCTTTCTGAGAGGTTGGCATTGGTAGCTGGGCACCATGTCATTCTTCTGGTCTCAGGGTCATGTAGGATGAGGTTCTCATGGTCCACTATTACCTTGGACAATTTTTTTTTCATGTGTTTTGATTTCCTTCACTATTCTTTCCTCTGGATAAGCTGAGACCAGTAGTTGTATCTCAGATAGCTGCTCACAAGCTTTTAAGACCATAGTCACTACTCACCAAAATAAGGTGTATAAGAATGCTTCTGTGTACTGTTGTTGTTGTTCTTGTTAAGTGCTGTTATTTCTGACTCCTAGCAACTCTATGTACAACAAACAAAACATTGCCTGGTCCTGTACTATTCTCATAATTGTTGCAGCCACTGTGTTAATCCATCTTGTTAAGTATCTTCTTTTTTCACTGACCCTCTACTTTACCAAACGTGATATCCTTCTCCAGGGACTGGTCCTTCTGACAACATGACCAAAGTCATGTTTGAAAGATAATGTCTGACCATTCTTGCTTATAAAGAACATTCTGGCCATACTTCCTGCAAGACAAATTTTGTTCTTCTAGCAGTCCATGGTGCATTCAATATTCTTCATCAACACCACAGTACAAAAGAATCAATTCTTCTGTGGTCTTCTTTATTCATTATGCAGCTCTCACATGTATATGATGCTATAGATGATACCATGGCTTGGTTCAGGGGCACCTTAGTCTTCAAAGTGACATCTTTGCTCTTTAACACTTTAAAGAGGTCTTTCTGCAGATTTGCCCAATGCAATATATCATTTGATTTCTTGACAGCTACTTCCAGGGATGTTGAGTATAGACCCAGGTAAGATGAAATCCTTGACAACTTTAATCCATTCTCCATTTAATGTGATGTTGTTTATTGGTCCAGCTGTAAGAATTTTTGTTTCCTTTATGTTGAGGTGTAATTCATACTGAAGTCTGCAGTCTTTGAAGTCTTTGTAGTATTTTATACCAGTTGAGCTTGATATCCCCCATGACCATGGTCAACCGATCTTTTGGTTAACAGCCAAATGCCTTAGCCATTGCACCATCA
>NW_006921777.1:5600454-5601635 GCF_000298275.1 Orycteropus afer afer | reverse complement strand
AGATGATACCATGGCTTGGTTCAGGGGCACCTTAGTCTTCAAAGTGACATCTTTGCTCTTTAACACTTTAAAGAGGTCTTTCTGCAGATTTGCCCGATGCAATATATCATTTGATTTCTTGACAGCTACTTTCAGGGATGTTGAGTATAGACAAGTTCCAGATTTTATATCTAGCCATCTGGCCAGTAGTTATTTTACATTAGAAAAATCTCCTTCCCTGCTCAGCAGGAAGTGCTTTGACTTTATCCTGCTGCGTACATTTGCATCCTAGTCCCAACCTCCCCATCCCACCTTGCTGGACTGGACCTGAGCCTTGTCTCTCATAGTCTAATTAATCCATAATCACCATTAATGTGTGAAATGGAAATAACAAACATTAATTTTTGTTCTTTAAATTTTATACCTGGCCTCTCCTTTATTTTACCGGAAGCATCTGCTTGCCTTTGGGAGGACTAGGATGAGAGCAGTAGGAATACAATCCAGCTTTGACTTCTAAAGATGTTTGAAACTAAATAATGGTCTTAAAGTCAGTTTTTGTCTAGCGAGGGAATGATTTTCTAAATTTCTTGAGTTAGCATTAACATATCAAGAGCAGAACCCAGTGGGATCAAATGATTATTTTGGGAAAAGTAAATCTAGGGCAAGAAAAGTCCCTGCCACAAAGGGAATAGAAGTAGTAGTTGGGGGAGTGTTGAAAGCCCACCTCTGACCTGGGGATTATGTCAAGAAGGCTAGACAGAGGTATCAAAAGCAGGTAGTGAAAGAGGCTGAGAGACACTTGTCTGCAAAATCCTGGAGGAGCAGGGTTCACTAAGTAAGTAAGAGAAGATCAGAAATTGAAGGGGCTTTTGTCCTTTCCTGAGTTGGAATCCTTAAGGGAGGCTCCCAAGGAGTCTTGGTGACTCAAAGGTTAGGTGCTCAGATGCTAACCAAAAGATGGTGGTTTGAAATCACCAAATGGCTCCACGGGAGAATTTGTGATTGGCTTCCATAAAGATTACAGCCTAGCAAATCCAATGAGGGCAGTTCTAGTCTGTCACATGGGGGTCACTGTGAATTGAAAACGGACTCAACAGCACTTATCAACAGCAATGGAGACTGCAGTCTACAGTGGTACCCAGGTCGGTGAGATTGTATGGGATAGGATAAGAGTTTTGTAAGGGTTTTGTAGGAGGAGATAG
>NW_006921777.1:5598429-5600354 GCF_000298275.1 Orycteropus afer afer | reverse complement strand
ACACACAGCTACCATCTTTTTTTTTTCTCCATTTCTTCCCTTTCCAATTTTCTTCTTGCATTTCTCTCCTATCCCTCCATTTTTCCACATCCAGACTACTCCCATCCCCAAATTCCAAACTGATGGCTTGAAAGGGAGAGGGCTGAGACAGCTCCAGTTTAATGGGTGGGGACAGAGTCAGTGAGAGTTAAGGGTACAGGGGGCAAGTACTGAAATCTCTCTGTTATCCACCCAGCCCACCAACAAAACCTGTAGCAAATCTAGTGTCTATTCCCACCTCCTTCTCTGACAACAGAATCCTGATTGTGTTTAATGCTGTATTCTGTCCAGCCCCAGGCAATAAATCTTGATTGGGCTCAATAAGTCATTATAAACCTTCTCTGTTTCCCCAGTCTTCCTAATTGCTAGAGGTGGGGAGGTAGATATCACTTATGTCTGCCATGTCTTTCCTTTTTGAGCATGATTACTTTGAAGTTAGACGTGGCTGTGTGGCTTATTTTGACTAATAAAATGTGAATGGACACTACATACTTGCTTTCTTTTCCTTCCACAGTGGTCCAAACGAAATAACCTGGTCCCTATCCCACTGTCCGGTTAGCTCTGTTAGCATAGTGCCTAAGGCATTTGACTGCTAACCAGAAGGCCGGTGGTTCAAACCCACCAGCCACTCCTTGGAAGGATGGTTGGGCAATCTGTTTTCATAGTGATACTGCTTTGGAAACCCAAGGAGGGGTCGCTATGAGTCAGATCCAACTCGCCGGCAGTGCGTTGCATTGTGTATCCCACTGTCCCAGATATCAAATGCTATATAACAAACACCACCACAAAACTGACTAAAAACAACCACCATCTCATACTCCTATGGGTTGACTGGGCTCAGCTGAGAGGTCCTTTTGCTGGTCTTGCTTGGGCTTTTTTGTTTCCCCCCTGCAAGTGCACTGAAGTTGTGGCCAGACCTGCAGTATCCAACGACTCACTTACATAACTGGCATGTTGGCAAGGACAGCAGGAAGGCTGGTGCAGCTGGTCTTCTCTCTTTCTCCATGTCATCTCAGGGCTTAACCTCCCCCCACCTGTCCCTCCCTGTAATATCTCTAACAGCATAATTTCGTGGTGGCACAGAACTCTGAAAAGCTCAAGAACAGAAGCTGCCATGGCTTCTTAAGGGTTAGGCCCAGAATTGGCACAGTATTACTTCTGCTACATTCTCTTGGTTAAAACAGCCATAGGGTTAGGCCAGATTTATGCTTGGGAAAGAAACACCATTTCTCCATGTGGGAAGTGACCAGGAAATTAAGGCCATTTTCTGATGGCATAGTGCCTAAGGCATTTGACTGCTAACCAGAAGGCTGGCCCACCAGCCACTCTTCAGAAGTAGATTGGGTAATCTACTTCCGTAGACATACTGCCTCGGAAACCCAAGGAGGGATCACTATGAGTTGGAAACCACTTGACGGCAGTGAGTTTGATTTTGGTTTGATTTACACTCACATTTAACATGAGAAAGTTCAATCTCCTTCAAGTAAACCTGGAGTTTCCCCGATTTGGGGTGTTGGTGAAGATACATTTCAAGCTATGAACTATTAGTTCTCACGCCAAACTCCCACTCTCAGATTCTTCTCGGTGGAGTCTTGTCATTTTACTTCCAAATCTCCATTTCTTTCTGCTCTACTTCCTCCTCAATCAGGACAACAGCTGTGCTTCCATTCTCCAAGGTAGTGCTATCACCAGGGTAAAGAGCTAAGGAGAGAGGTTGGGGAGTGAAAGGAGAGGAAATCAGACATCAGACACCTCTGCTCTCATTTCTACAGTCTTCAGCCTTCACTCTCACAGGGAGGGCCCTGCTGGTCACAGTCCCTCTCCCTCAGCCTGCTCTCCACACACATTGCAGAGGCTCAAGGATTGTGCTCACTCTCCAGTTCTCC
>NW_006921777.1:5592816-5597219 GCF_000298275.1 Orycteropus afer afer | reverse complement strand
TTGTTAACCATTTGTACCATCTAGAGTCCTGTGAGGAATCCAGAAGTTCTCAAGCATCCTGAGGAGGTTCCTAAATGTAGTTGAGATCAGGTTGGAGAACTTCCTAGAAACTGTCAATGTGTCAATGTGTTGGCTGGTGACATAAAATGGATTGGGGAACAAATGGGATTAGGAACTAGATTTCCAGTGGATGTGCAGCAACCAATAATGGGTGAGGTAGAGCTGAAAAGATCATGAGTTTCCCAGTTGCAGACTTCAGTAGTCACCACCAACTGGATGCTCAGAAAAATATGGGACCCACTTTACCTCCCTGGGCACCAGCCAGCACACGCTCAAGGATAGAATTGAGTACCCTGCAGTAGAGTAGGACAGGCATCAGACCAGCCCTTGCCCCATCTCCCCAATGCCATTAAGATACAAGTCTTCCTCTAACCGAGATGCTATCTTGGGGAAAAGGAGTAAGGAAAGTTAAACTTTTAATTGATAGAATGTTTACCCAACAGAATATTTAAAGTCAAATATATTATATGCCATTAATTCAAAAATTTAATATTCTCCATGCTGCCCCCCCATTTCCACCCCTACCCAGCAAGTACACAGTGGGCTCAGAGTTCATGAATAGGATTAGGTCTTTTACAGAAAACAAAGAAGTTACCTGTTCTTTGCAGATTGAGGTTTAGCTTGTGTTCAATTTGAAGCTCCATTCCTTTTATAATCCTCAATAAATGAACAGGTTTCCTACAAAAATGAATTCTGGAACTTCACCAGGATGCAGAAACAGCTGCAATTAATTTTTAAAGTAAAAATATTTTTTCCCACTTTAGTGGAAATCGCTGTTTCTTCTAGATTCCTCTTTTCTCTGATGCTTTATTTAGAAAGACCCAGAACTGAGGAAACAAAATACAGACAGATTACTAAGCAATTGCTACCAACTACCTTCTGAAGAACTTGACTCTCAGTAGCTCCAGTCACCTTTCAATGTGGTTTTCTGGCTTTTGAAGGGGCCGTCAGAAACTTCTGCTAAACACACTGTGTAGGTGGCCCAGGTGCACAGGGCTCCACCTCCCCAGCTGACCCACTTCTGTGATCTTTTCTAGGTTTCCATCTGTCCCAGCCTCCAGAAACTGTCTTACTGAATTACAAAAAATAATAAAATTCCTCTTCCTCTTATTTTGAAATAAAGTTGAAGTCTTTTCAAAAGGTATTTTCAGTGAGAGACTAAGAAATAAAAGAGATACCAAAGTATAGAAATCAAGTATTTTTCAGAGTACAGATTTATTATAGCAAATTTTTTTAAAAAGATGCCTAGACAAAGATTGCCTTATATACATAGCTTTTTAAGGCATTCAGCCATAGTTTCCTTTTCCTCCTCTTCATCCTGACAGGGGACACTAGTTCCACAATCAGAAATGCCTCATATGATTCTCCTTTTTCTGTAAGCAGTGGTTTAACTCGGAGGCAAATTGCTCCCCCAGGGGACATTTGTCAGAGTGTCTGGTGACATTTTTGGTTGCAACAATTGAGGGGGGTTGCTACTGACATCTAGTGGGTAGAGGCCAAGTTTGCTGCTAAGATGATCCAATGCAGAAAACAGCCTCCACAACAAAGAATTGTAGTTAATTGCCATCAAGTGGACTCCAACTCATGGTGACCCCATGATGCAACAGAACAGAACTTTACTGGTCTTGCATCATCTTCATGATCATTGGTATATTTGAGTTCATTGCCAGAGCTATTGTATAGTGCCTTCCAAGTCAGGGGACACTCTTCCAATTCTATATCAGACAGTCTTCTGCTGTGATCCACAGTGTTTTGATTGGCTAATTTACAGAAGCAGATCACCAGGCCTTTTTTCCTAGTCTTAGTATGAAAACTCTGTTGAAATCTGTCTATCATGAGTGATCCTATTTGAAATAGTGATCCAGTTTGAAATACCAGTATCATAGCTTCCAGTGTTTTACAACACAAAAAGCACCATAGTACAACCTACTAACAAACAGGTGGTGGGACAAAGAATTGTCTGATTCAAAATACCAATAGTGATGAGGTTGAGAGACTCTGCTTTAAAAAGAGACATGTGGAACAACACTGTTTGAAGAATCATAACCAATATAATAGTTAACTTCCATGGTCAAAGATGGTTCTCACAGGGAAAGAGAAAGCATCACAGTTCTTTATCAATTAATTAACTAATTCATCCACTCATTCATCTATCAAGTGTTGATTGAGCACTTACTATATACCCAGTAGTCCTAAGCAAAGACAAGTAGCTTCTATCGTTATAGACCTTATAGATTAGTACAAAAGAAAATCATTAAAAATAAAAAATTTACAAATGTATTATCTAAGTGTAATTGTGATAAAACCAAAACCAAACATCTTGCCGTTGAATGGATTCCAACTCATACTGACCCAACAGGACAGAGTAGAACCGCCCCGTAGGGTTTCCAAGGCTATAAATCTTTATGAAAGCAGATTAACACATCTTTCTCCCACAGAGCACCGGGTGGGTTTGAATTGCTGACAGCCATGTGCTTAATTGCTGTGCCACCAGGGCTTCTTATCATAAGTATGAAATACAAGGTGATAGAAGAACATGATGTGTAGGGAATATCATCTCCTCCATAATCATAAAGAATGTTCAAAGGAATAAAATATAACATGCAAATACATATACTCAGATTTTTGCATGCAGTTATATTACATGGACTTTCCAACTCTAAAGTTCACCCATCTGTGGTTAAGCACAGCTGCTTACAAGGTATAACAATGAATAATGAATAGGAACAGGTGGCTAAGGAGGGGTGTTACTTCCTGGTTTGGACATAATATGTCTGAGGACACAATGAGCATGTGGCAGGAGTCTCTCCTAATCAAGAGAGGAAGTGGGTGGGTTTGTATCAATACAATGGGCCTCGTGTCCAGAGTTGAGGTTTCTCTGTGTCTCTACCTTAAGTTACATGTTTTTTTCCCCTTGGAAAATGTTCATTATATAAACTTTTCTTGGCTTCTGCCTATTTAAAATAAGACCCATCCTTTGCATTTTTTAGTTCTCTGTGACAGTCAATCCCTATGGCAGAGGCTGGTTAAAGAAAAGCAGCCAGGTGGACATCTAGGGGCTGGTTTTTGAGGAAAACCTGAAATATTGTATATGGTTAAAAGAAATAGTTAAGAACTGACTCAACTTTCTGTCCCCTGCCCAACTCAAGGGGCTTGATAACCTGCCTTTTAGGGAAGTTGAATCTGTGAGCTGCACTGTTTGTTTGTTGGGCATAAAGTTTGGGGGTTGCAGTAGGCTGAGAAATAGTACTCCAAAACTTATCTTCATTCTAGTCCGCATGTTACCTCACATGGCAAAAATGGTCTTTGCAGATGAGATTAGGTTAAGGATCTTGTGATGGAGAAATTTTCCTGAATTACCTGGTGAACCCTAAAGGTCATCAGATATTCTTGTAAGAGAGAGGCTGAGGGAAACTTGACACAGACAGTAGAGGAAGAGACAATGTGATCAGGAAGGCAGAGACTGAAGTGATACAGCCACAAGCCAAGGAATGCCACCAGCTACCAGAAGCAGATTGAAGCAAGGAACAAACTCTCCTGGAGCCTCTGGGAGGTGCACAGGCCCTGCTGACAGCTTGATTTCAGCCCTGTGATACTGCTTTTGCAGTTCTGGCCCACGGAACCAAGAGAGGACAAATTTCTGCTGCTTTAACTCGTCACAATTGTGGTGATTTGTTACAGCAGCCATGTGTTAGAATAGAATGGCCATATAGGTGTTTCTTGGTTATATAATCCTTATGGCAGCAGCTCACTGGGCCTTTTTTCTACCATGCCACTAGATGGGTTCAAACTGCCACTTCTGGGTTAATAACTCACTGCCATCGAGTCATTTCCAACTCATAGCGATCCCTCCTTGGGTTTCTGAGGTGATATCTCTATGGAAGTAGATTCTGGTTAACAGTCAAATGCTTTAGGAACTAAGCTACCAGAGCTCCTTCCAGGTTAATAGTTGAGTACAAATGTCTTGGGCCACCCAGGGACCTCAGAAAACAGACAGGGGCTAAACTTGACAACGGAAGAAAAAAAACCTCTGCAGTTATCCTTCTCTGTCCTTCTCCAGCAAGCAGTCGGTTTCTCTTCTGAAATCATTAACTGAATACATATTTCAAGAACAGTGATTTCAAGGGTGTCAGATTATTAGCTTGCCCAAGCTGTCTATATAAGAATTTACCTATTTGTCTGTATTTTTTAATGTGTTGTTGTTGTTGTTATATGCCGTCGAGTCGGCCCCGACTCATAGCGGCCCCTCCTTGGGTTTCCGAGGCAGTATCACTACAGAAGTAGGATTGCCCAACCTTCCTTCCGAGGAGTGGCTGGTGGGTTTGAACCGCCAGCCGTCTGGT
>NW_006921777.1:5589229-5592091 GCF_000298275.1 Orycteropus afer afer | reverse complement strand
AACAACAACAACAACATGGGCAAAATATGAATGATGCAGTAAGCATCAAATGAAAATGGAAGGAATACACAGAGTCATTGTACTAAAAAAAAATTGGTTGACATTCAGCCATTTCAAGAGGTAGCATATGATCAAGAGCCAATGGTATTGATGGAAGAAGTCCATGTTGCACTGAAGGAATTGGTGAAAAACAAGCCTCCAGGAATTGACAGAATACTCACTGATATGTTTCAACAAACAGATGTATCATTGGAGGGGCTTGCTCATTCATGCCAGGAAATTTGGAAGACAGCTACCTAGCCACTGACTGGAAGAGATAAATATTTGTGCCCATTCCAAAGAAGGGTGATCCAACAGAATGTGGAAATTATTTGAACAATATCATTAACATCAAAGAAAGTAAAATTCTGCTAAGATAAATCAAAAATGTTGTGCAGTATATTGACAGGGAATTCCAGAAATGCAAGATGGATTCAGAAAAGGATATTGAACAAGGATTATAATTGCTGACATCAGATAGATTTTAGTTGAAAGCAATGAAAAACAGAAAGATGTTTACTTGTGTTTTATTGACTATGGGGTGAACATTTACATCAGGTAGATATGCAAAGGCATTTGACTGTGTGGATCATAACAATCATAACAAATCATGGGTACCATTGCAAAGACTGGAAATTCCAGAACACTTAATCGTGTTCATGATGAACCTGCACAGAGACCATGAGGCAGATATTTAAACAGAACAAGGAAATACTGCATGGTTTAAAATCGGGGTTGTATCCTTTTACCATACTTATTCAACCTGTATGCTGAGTGAATAATCCAAGAAGCTTGACTATGTGAGGAAGAATGAGGCATCAGGATTAGAGGAAGACTCATTAGCAACCTGTGATATGCAGATGACACAACCTTGCTTGCTGAAAGTGAAGAGGATTTGAAGCACTTACTGATGGAGATTAAAGACTACAGTCTGCAGTATGGATTATACCTCAATTTAAAGAAAACAAAAATCCAACTGGACCAACATCATGATAAATGGAGAAAAGATTAAAATTGTCAGGGATTTTGTTTTACTGGTATCCACAATCAACATCCATGGAAGCAGCAGTCAAGAAACCAGACATCATATTACACTGGACAAATCTGCTGCAAAAGACCCCTTTAAAGTGTTGAAATGTAAAGATGTCACTTTGAAAACTAAGATGTGCTTAACCCAAGCCATGGTATTTTCAATTGCTTCATATGCAAGTGAAAGCTGGACATTGAAGGAAAACCAAGGAAGAATTGATGGCTTTGAATTTTGGTGTTGGTGAAGAATACTGAACATATTATGGAATGCCAGAAGAATTAATAAATCTGTCCTAGAAGAAGTGTAGCTGCATGGTCTCATAGAACTTGGTGAGATACCTGAAACTATAGCCCCTAATCACCCTTCAGGTCTGGAACTGAACTCATTCCTGTGGCTTCTAGCCAAACAACAGACAGGCATATGGGGTGAACATTTACATCAGGTAGATACAGTCCTGGGAGCGATCAATCATGGATGTGGGAGAACAGATGGTTAGTGTTTGCACAGGGCAACATGGATGCAAGTGCATGGGAGGGAAGGACACAGAAAAGAGTTAACTATGGGGAGGAAGTGGGAAGAAAGCTGTTACATTGTGGGGAATTGAAGTCAATGTCATGAAACAAAATGTGTATGAACTGTTGTATGGAAAATGAATTTGCTCTGTAAACGTTCACCCAAATCACAATAAAAATAAGAAGGAAGAAGGAAGAGGAAGGAGGAAGGAGGAGGAGGAGGAGACGGAGACGGAGACGGAGATGAAGACAAAGACAATGAAGAAGAAGAAGAGCAGCTGGAATGCCCCTTATAATGGAAAATGGCCAGACTTTGTCTCATCTACTTTGGTCATGCTGTCAGAAGGGACCATTCCCTGGAGAAGGATATCATGCCTGGTAAAGTGGAGGGTCAGATAAAAAGGGGAAGACCATCAATGAGATGAACTGACACAATGGCTGCAATGATGGGCTCAAGCATAGCAAGTTTTGTGAGGCTGGCACAGGACCAGGCAGTGTTTTGCTCTGTTGTATATAGGGTCACTATGAGATGGAATTGACTGGACAGCACCCAACAATAACAACGTGGGCAAAATATTGAACAATAGAGAAGCATCTAAAGATGATGAAAGGAACACTGTACCAAAGAAGATGAAGAGTCATTGTACCACAAAGAATTGGTCAGTGTTGAAACGTTTCAGGAGATAGCATATGAGTAAGAACCAATGGTATTGAAGGAAGAAGTACAAGCTACACTGAAGATGTTGGCAAAAAACTAGCGTTCAGGAATTGACAAAATACCAACTGAGATGTTGCAACAAATAGATGCAATGCTAGAAGTGCTTACTCATCTATGCCAGGAAATTTGGAAGATAGCTACATGGCCAACCGACTGGAAGAGATCCATATTTGTGAGTATTCCAAAGAAAGGGGAAGCAACAGAATGTGGAAATTATCAAACAACATCATGTATATCTCATGTAAGTAAAACTTTGCTGAAAATAATTTAAAAACACTTGCAGCAATATATTGACAGGGAACTAATAGAAATTCAAACCAGACCCAGCATGGAACTTGGCATATCATTGCTGATGTCAGATAGATCTTGGCTGAAAGCAAAGAATACCAGAAAGAGGTTTACCTGTGTTTTATTGACTACGCAAAGGCATTAGACTGTGTTGTTGTTGTGTTGTTAAGTGCCGTCGGGTCGTTTCCGACTCATAGCGACCCCATGCACAGCAGAACGAAACACTGCCCGATCCCGCACCAGCCCCACAATCCCTGCTATACTCGAGCCCATCA
>NW_006921777.1:5572039-5584532 GCF_000298275.1 Orycteropus afer afer | reverse complement strand
GTGTTCAGTGCAGATCAGTGAGTAAGCACACTGTGACTGTGTAGATCTCAAAAAATTACAGATAACATTAAGAATGAGAGTTCCAGAACACTTAATTCTGCTCATGCAGAACCTGTACATAGACCAAGAGGCATTCATTCAAACAGAACAAGGGGATAATGCATGGTTTAAATCAGAAAAAGTGTGTGTCAGGGTTGTATTCTTTCACCATACTTAATCAATCTGTATGCTTAGCAAATAATCCAAGAAGATGGACTATGTGAAGAAAATCACAACATCAAGATTGAAGGTAGACAAACGAACAAACTTCAATATGCAGATAACACAACCTTGTTTGCTGAAAGTGAAGAGAACTTGAAACACTTACTGATGAAGATTAAAGACCACAGCCGTCAGTATGGATTAAACCTCAACATAAAGAGAACAAAAATCCTCACAACAGTATGATAAAGGGAGAAAAGACTGAAGTTGCCAAGGATTTCATTTTGCTCGGATCCACAGTCAATGTTTATGGAAGTAGCAGTCAAGAAATCAGACATTGTATTGCGTTGGGCAAATCTGTTGCAAAAGACCTCTCTAAAAAGTTAAAAAGCAAAGATGTCACTCTGAGGACCAAGGTGCACCTGACCCAAGCCATGATGTTTTCACTTACCTCATATGTATGTGAAAGTTGGACAATGAATAAAAAGAAGAATTGATGCATTTGAATTGTGATGTTGGTGAAGAGTATCGACTCTGCTATGAATTGCCAGAAGAACAAACAAATCTATCTTAGGGGAAGTATAACCAGGGTGCTCCTGAGAAGCTAGGATGGCAAGACTTTCTCTCTAGTGCTTTGGACACATCATCAGGAGGGAGAGTCCCTGGAGAAGCACATCATGCTGGGTTGGAGAGTCAGTGAAAAAGAGGACAACTCTTGATGAGGTGGATTAACACATTGGCTGCAACAATGGCATGAAACACAGCAACGATTGTGGGGCTGAAACAGGAACTGGCAGGATTTGGTTCTGTTGTACATAGTATTGCTATGAGTTGGAAACTCTTCCATGGAACCTAACAACAACAAATACATATATAGTTTGTTTTCTCCTCAAATATTTGAGAAAGGTTTCTAGCTTCCTTTCCATTCAAGCACAATTTTTTTTTTCTGAATGCAAGTTAATGTTCTTCTTTCACATGACACTTATATCTTACAGCTTCACTGCCCTATACAGACTGAACAACTGATTTTGATTTAAACATTTGCAAATAAGCAAACTCCCTGTCATCGTGTTGATTCTGACTCATAGCAACTGCCATTGGGTTTCCAAGGATGTAACTCTTTGTGGAAGCAGACTACCTCATCTTTCTTTCACAGAGCAGCTGGTGGTTTCTAACCACCAACCTTTGATTAGCAGCCAAATGCTTAACCACTACACCACCAGATTTTTATTTACTAGTATAAAATTCTAGTTTCCTTGTTACTATGGTTTTGTATCCTTCTTGTCAGCTTTTATTCCCTGCCCTCAAATAATCTTTTTTTTTTTTTTTTTTAAAAAACCTGCTACTTCCCCTCAATCCCATTCAGTGAGTCAGTCTCTTTTTCTGTCTCTCTCCCCCCTTCTCTTGTCCCCTTCCTCCCTTTCCCTCTTGTGCTTAATCTTAAAATAGTAGTTACATACAATAAACATCTTTTCTTTCTTTTCTTGTCATCTCCCTCAATCAACAGTGCAAGATGTAAGGCTACTTGCCCCCAAGTGTTTGAAGCCACTCACACTCTCTGCAGCACACTGTCTTGCGGTTGACATCTCAACACAATCAAATGAAAGTTACAAATCACTAAGAAAATGGGTCTACAGGTGGCATAGTGCCTAAGGCATTTGACTGCTAACCAGAAGGCTGGCAATTCAAACCCACCAGCCCCTCCTTGGAAGGCAGATTGGGCAACCTACTACCATAGAGATACTACCTCGGAAACTTAAGGAGGGGTCACTAAGAGTTGAATCAACTCAATGGCAGCGAGTTTTAGGATGTAAGAAGAAAAAGGAACTGGTGTTTTCTGACTTGAAGTTTTACAAGGTGAGAAGAAGACAGAAAATAAATTGGGTCAGATAGTTACTTTATTTAAAAACAGTCACAGGAAACAATGGGAATTGAAAACAAATTTATATCAGAAAATTTGAAAAATCAAGAAAGCCATGGGAGGTCCTTTCACAAGAAGACCTCCTAGTCCTTCAGGAAGAAACAATGTAGAGAGGAACGATATAGAAAGAAATGGTGTACAGAGGAGCCAGACAAAAGACTGCCAAGGGATGGGTGGCAGGGACTCAGGTAAGAATACTATAATGCGTAACAAAGCAAACTACAGCCCACGGGTCAAATCTGACTTTCCCCTTGCAAGTAAATAAAGTTTTATTGAAACACTGTTGTTAGTTGCAGTGGACTTGATTCCAACTCATGGTAATTCCATGTGTGCAGAGTAGAATTGCTCCATAGAGTTTTCAATGCTGTGACCTTTTGGAAATAGATCACCAGACTATTTTCCAAGGTTCCTCTGGGTGCTTTCAACCTTTTGGATTGTGATGGAGTCCGTTTAACCTGTGCACCACCAAGGGACTCCTATTGGAACATAGCCACACCCAGTTGTTTACCTGTTGTCTATGACTGCTTTAAGGAGCTTAACTGTGATTAAGTCATTTGGCTGTTAACCAAAAGGACAGCTGTTCATATCCACCAGCTGCTCCACAGGAGAAAGATGAGGACGACTGCTTCTGTAAAGACTTATGGAACCCTATGGGGCAGTCCTACCCTCTCCTATAGGGTTGCTATGAGTGGGAATCAACTCAATAGCAGTGAGCTTGGTTATATTTTTTTTTTGGTTTATGACTGCTTTTGTACAATAATGGCAAGGTTGAGTTGCTGTGACAAACAACATCTGGCCTGTAAAGCCTAACGTATTTATAATCTGGCCTTTTATAGAAAAAAGGTGTTCTGACCCCTCATAATGAAACTGTAGCAACAGTATAGGGTATAGCAGTGGAACTCTAGCAATGGCAAAACAGCAAAGATTACCAAGAAAAAGAGTGTTGGTCACCCTGAGGAATAAGAAGGCAGCTTTAGAGGCTTGGAGACTGGCATGAATGCTACCTTTTCACCCTTGAATGTAGCCCTAGGAGACAGTTGATTACATAAACATTCAATCAGTTTTGACATGTAGTTTTTACAATTTAAGAAATATATTAAATCCACAGATAATCCTGAAGTTTAATTTTAGAATTTGTTTTTCTAACTTTCTTTCTCATTCAACTTGCGTCATTCACACTTTTATGGTCTACATGTAGAAGTGTAGGAGATTTATGCTATTACGGCAAAGTGTCTAAAAGACAGGCAGTAAGAAGAGCTGGAGAACCTTAGGACCAGGAAAACTGGCTCCTGCAACCTCCATTGTTGGTGATGACGAGTGAAGCATCATATTGTGGGGCTGTCAGGAAGCAGCATGGAGTGAATCCAGTGATGTCCTTTCAAGTCTGTAAGAATCATTTTTCTCAGAATATTTCTTTTATATTTTCACCTGTGACTTGAGAACAAGGAGGTGTTTCTGCAATTTGTGAGCCTCGTCTGTCTTTTGTTTCATCCTATTTACCAGACTCCAGACTAATATTTAGCAGAAAAAACTGGGGAGAAGGGTGTGCAGCCCATATTTCTCTTAGCATTCCTTCTTTTTTGCCTTCAAATTACATACATTTCAGACTAGAATTCACAAGCAAGTGAGTAAAAGATCCACCATCAATTTGGAAGTCTTTTGGAGGACTGAGTAGATGTGGCAGGTTTTTTTTTTTTTCTTTTTTGTAGGCATTGGTACAAGGTGGAGAGAGGTCCTCAGGAAAATCAGCACTCTTCTCCCAAGAAGGGAAACCACATTACCTTGATCATCTGTCCATGGACTCCTGAGGAATGGGAGCAGAGTGGCAGCTACCAAAGAAACAAAACCAAACCCCTTGTGGGCAGTTGATTCCCACCCATAGTAAACATATAGGACAGAGTAGAACTGCCCATAGAGATGCCAAGGCTGTAATATTTATGGAAACAGACTGCCACATCTTTCTCCAAGGGAGTAGCTTGTGCGTTTCAACTGCCAACTTTTTGGTTAGCAACTGAGTGCTTAACCACTGTGCTATCAGGGCTCCTTGAGGCACCTACAGTGGTTGCCAAGCCAGGAACTGTCCCATTTCTGGTAATTATTGTAAACTTTGACTGAAGCTTGAAAAAACAAGGGGTAACAGTTGGAGAGATTCAAATGGAGAAAACAAATATGGCTTCTTAGTCAATTCTAACTTCAGAGGAGTCAAGTCTTCCTCTGCACTGAACACTGTTCCTTAGCATCAGCGTTCTTTCCCTCATCTTTTATACTTGCCAACCTATCACAGGGTCTGGACCTCTGGAACCGATGTCTTCCACATGTCCTTGCCTCTAGAGTTCTGAATCCAGTATTATTCTACTAACAAGTTGCACTTGTGCAAGATTTGGTAGGTTAAAAAGCAGCAAGGTTGGCAATAGCAATAGGCTCTGACAGATAGGAGTTTTTTCCTACCAACTTAATGAATAATCACCAGGCTTGGGCCCTCAGGACTTCAGGGCAGCTGGGCATTGGCAGGTATGTCTGGCAGTTTCCTGACCTCTGGATTGCAATTGGGTGGTTTGATCTGAGAGCCAGTGGTAGTTTCTGGACTTTGGCTCCACCACCCCTACTAACAAATTTTTAACCTCCTAATTTTCTAATTTCTTGTATTAATTTACTTCTGCTCAGAATACACAGAATGAGTTTTATTTTCCTCCGTGAGTTCTGTCTGCTACCTTCAGGATCTCAGAAAAATCAAGGCTTCAAATCTCTTGTAATTTTTACATATTTTCTGAGGCTTCACAGTCATAGCACAAGGCTTTCTTCATTCTCTCCCCATTCGTGACAAAGTTTCCTGCATTCATTAAATGTGACTTATATTTTCCAGGTTGTCCAAGCTCAAAGCAAAAATAGGTCCATAATAATGATTTTTTTTAAAATTGTACTCAGTTATTTAATTAGAACTATATGTCCATATTTAAAAAACAAAAAGAAAGAAAGAAACAAAATTCCTAGTATATTGCAATATACAGGCTAATGCACAGACAGCTCCCAAAGGCACTCCTGTGACTTCCATGACTTACCTGTTTAACTGTCCTAGTCCCCCATTGTTCTAGGCTGAGACCTGATTGATTTGGCCCCTCTCAGAGGACAGTGGGGTTTTCTATAGGGCTGCTGGTGAAATCAACCATACCTAGGGAGCCCAGTCATCATTTTTATTGTTGTTATGTGCCGTGGAGTCATCATAGATAGGTACAAAAGAAAGACGAAAGAAAGAAACGGAAATAAATACATAGAAAAGCAAGACAATGGGAGTAAAAGAAGACAAAATAGAAGAGATGAAGGAATAAAAACTAAAGAACTTGAAAATAAACAGGAATGTTTATGACTCAGTCTCCAACCTCTGAATGTATTCAGAAATGGTTTATAGCAGGTTCCCACAACCTGGTGAAACCAGTGAGTAGAAAGGAGTGAAAAGAGACAGCTCAAAGACACTAGTTTCTGATTTTATTAGACACTAAAAAGTTGCTCTCATGATGAGTAAACTTTACTCAAAGAAAGTGGGAACACGAAGCAAGCTACTCAGTCGCTCAATAAAGAAATAACCCTGTGTCGTCTTTTAAAAGTTCTGATGTTTCACCTGTTACCTGTGGTGAGAGAGTTGAAGAAAATAGAATTGTCATCATAAATGGTAGATTAAGGGATGAATGAATGAACTAAGTGGATAGATAAGCCTATTATAACTGAGAATAGAATTTGATTAACAGAAGGAATTGCTGGGGAAGAAGAGAAATCAACAACAACAACAAAAAGACTACTTTTTAAAAAAAGAGTATTGGGAGAAAAATTGATGTAGGAAATGGGGGGGGGGGCAAAACAATGTATATATGGTACCAAAAAATCTATGCTCATTTCTTTCCCCAGTCCCACTTTTAAATTTAATTAATGGAACAGGCGAAAATCACAGCTACAAGTGGCTGTGTGTGTATATATGTGTGAACTTAAAAACCACTTAAGTTAACTGAGTTACACAAATTATACTATTTTACATTGCATATTTCCCTCCAGTGTATAAAATGAGTTAGATGACTAATAGTGAACCCAGAAGTTTCTGGTCAATAACTTTCCTCCTTTATCTCTAACACAAATCAAACTTTAAAACTAAGAATGTATTGTGAACCTTTATAAACACTTGTTGGAAAACTGAAAATCTCTTTTTCCTTTTCTGACACTTAGAAGCAAGTTGACTGAGCAATTAATCTGAATGATTTGGCATCTTGCACACTATTAATTTGATTTATAAAAACTATCTCTGCTATTGAATTAGGGATACTTAAGTCCCTAAGAAAGATCACTTGTTCCTCAGGAGAAAAGACCAAATGATCTGCTCCCATAAAGATTATAGCCGGCCCATAACAACAACAACAAGAAAAATCAAGAGACTACTTAATACATTATGTCTTATGACTATTCTACTCAGTATTTTAGTGCAGGAAATTTGTTTTTATAGATCAAGTTAAAACCAAGGTCACTTGGCAAAAATAGATTTCACAGAAAACTGAAAACTTGGTAACCTACTATAATGATAATTGAAAGAATGTTCTTCTCTGATGGGTGATAACATTTGCTGTTGTTTTTGTTGTTGCTATGTGCCATTGAGTCGTAGCTGACTCATAACTTGGTGCTTAGTTTTGTTATATTTACCTAAAGTCAGTGGTTCAGAACCTAGGCTGCACATTAGCACTACCTGGGGAGTTTTAAAAGTCCTTATGCCCAGGCAGCAGCTCAGATAAATAAATCAGAATCTCAAGGTGGCACATGGCATTTTTAAAGTGTTCCAGGTGATTCCAATGTCTTAGTATCTAGTGCTGACAAAACTACCACAAATGGGTGGCTTTAGCAAACAGAGTTATTTTCTGTTTATGACACTAGAATTTTGAATTCAGGGTGCCGACTCTCAGGGAAGGCTTTCTTTCTCTGCTGGCTCTGCAGGAACTTCCCAGTCTCTTCTGAGCTTCTCTCCTAGGCAATCTTCATGTGGCTTGGCATCTCTCTTCCAATCATCTCTGCTTCACTGGCTTTTTAAATCTCTTTTATATCTCAGAAGAGATTAACTCACCCTACACTAATCCTGTCTCATTAACATAACAAAGACAACCCATTCCCAAATGGGATTATAACCACAGGCATAGAGGTTAGGATGTACAACACATATTTCTGGGGGACATAGTTCAATTTATAACGGCCATTGAGGTTAAGATCCAGCAATTTAGTAGTCCCTGATCAAGGCTCAGTTTAATCTTCACTCTGTTAGACTCATTCCCTCCTCTGCTCTAAAAGAAGAAGACATTACAATGGTATTACTACTGCTAGCTAAAAATCAACTTCTGCTGGGGTGACTTATCATAGCCAATAAACAAGCAGCTGAGGTGGGAGAACAGAAGGCACTTTTATTTTGCCCACGAAGGGAAAAGCTGGGTCTAGTGCCTCCATGATTGCTCCAAAGAAGGCTCCTTCAAGTTTCTCTTATATATAGCTTACAAAATAGAAAGTCATACAAAATCTTGAGTATACATACTTCTGTGTTCTATGCAGGCACAGTTAGAGTTACATACTTCTCCATATGTCCCATGCATGAAACATGGTGGCTAAACTCCACCTACTGGCAGAGAGGTAACATGAGATCATCATGAGTTGGAAGCAACTCAGTGGCAACTGGCTTGTTTTTGGTTTACAGACATAGAAAGAAATAGAAAAAGGGACAAGTAATCCTAATTGTGCCTGCACAGAATGTAGAAGACTATATACCCATGATTAGAATGATGCTCCGTAGGGTTTTCAGTGATTACTTTTTCAGAAGTGGAAGACCAGGCCTTTCTTCCAAGGAGCCCCTGGATGGATTCAAACCTTCATTTTTCTATAGGAGACTAGCTGGATAACAGTTTCCACCACCAAGAACTCCTCTACGTTTGTCTTTCCGTTAGTAAGGCACCCCACAGAAGGGATTAGGTTTAGGACCCACTCTCCTTTGGCATGGCCTCATTAACATAACAAAAGAAAACCCCTATTTCCAACTGGATTACACTAACAAGTAAAGAAGATTAGGACTTCAAAAATAAATCTTTGAGGGACACAAGTCAATCCATAACAGTGCTCAGTAATGCAATGAATGAATGAACACATATATTTGCAAACATGGCCACAGAGGAAGGTCACCACTATTTAAAGATATCAAATTCATACAGAGCATAAAGAGAGATGATGTGAGTCATTTGGTTGCATTATACAGCTCTGAGTCACCTGGCACTTGGCCAGCTGAAGTTTCAGAACCTGATGTTTCAGATCCTCACCCAACAGACATTTTTATCCTGGGAGCCAGTGTGATGATGCAGCTGACTGAATCAGTGTAGGGATTTTCTTCTGGAAGCTGTAAGAAGTCAGTCACTGCAGTCTCATACTTATGTAACCATATGTTGTACAAGCATGACCCATACAATGTGGTCCAAACATATTTTTTCTCTCCCTCTATCACTTTAACTTCTATTTGGTGAGGAGTAAATGTGGGTAAAGTCTTGAGCAGCCCAAGGTTTGTCACTCTCAGGATTAGTCACTTTGAATTGCAAAAAATTCTAATTTTAGGAATTTATTATGTTTAGTCTCACTCAAGGGAGCTCTGGTGGCATAGTACCTAAGGCACTTGACTGCTAACCAAAGGCTGGTGGTTCAAACCCACCAGCCACTCCTCAGAAGGAAGGTTGGGTAATCTACTTCCATAGTGATACCACCTCAGAAATCCAAGGAGGAGTCGCTATGAGTTGGATCCGACTTGATGGCAGTGGGTTTGGTTTTTTGAGTTTTAGTGTCACTCAAGGGTTGAAACTCCAAATTGGAGTTGGGGTTAAATTGTCAACCACTTCTCCAGCCCTGACCTGCTTCAAAGCCTGCAATGGGAAAATGTTTGTTGTCCTTTCCTCTCTCTTTTCTTCTAGTTCACCTCAGCCACCTGTGATGTATCTCTGGATGAATTCAAAAAAGGAGAAGGAGGAAAAGAGAATACCACAATTGTTATTTGGCTGACTTGGCAATGGTTAAAGCTAAGAGCCCTGATAGAGCTAGAGGGTGGCAATAGTTGGTTCTTTTTGTGACTGGGCAGGGGGGAGGTTTCGTGGCTCTCCAGAAGTTCCTTCTTGGACTTCTTCCCCTGCAGTTCCTTTGCCATGCGGGTACCATCTCTATTGTGAGAAGTCATTCATGACACCTTCCTCACCCCATGGTAAATCTCTAGCCTCTTTCAGGTGAGGTCTCTATGTCTCTCTGGGCAGCCTACTAGATCATGAAGACTCCACAGTTCTCTTCTTGACTCATATGAACCAGGGGAAGTACTCATACATCTATTGCCTCCCCATGATCTGGGTAAGGCATTTGACTGCTAACCAGAAGGCTGGCAGTTCAAACCCACCAGCCACTCCTCAGAAGGAAGACTGGGCAACCTACTTCCCTAGAGATACTGCTTCGGAAACCCAAGGAGGGGTTGCTATGAGTCAGAGTTGACTCAGTGGCAGTGATTGGGTGTTTTGTTTTTGTTTGTTTGTTTGTTTGAATATGCAGGAGCACCCTCCTGATTACCCCATTGAGGCAGTTGCCTCTAAATCTCCAAGGTGTGTCAGGCAATAAGTATAGTCTACTTGACCTTTCTTAGGCTGAATGAGGCACCCATTCTTTGTCCTTTTTGTCTCCCAATTACAGGGAATACATTCCAAAACTCTGTATATAGTTGTCTTGAAGTTCCCATCTGGCTGCTAATCAGAAGGTCAGTGGTTCAACCCTGCAACTGCTCTGTGGGAGGAAGATGAGGCAATCTACTTCTGTAAAGACTTACAGCCTCGGAAACCCAATGGGGATTGCTATGAGTAGGAATTGACTCAGTGGTAGTGGGTTTGGTTTGGGTTTTAATCATGAAATCAAAGTACTTGTTTGAGTTTTAGGTCCTGCAAGTAGAGGTAAAGCAAGAATAAGAGGGCAGAGAATACTTTTTACTCTGAGGAATTTTGAAATAGGTGGATTGGGTCTTTGACAATTTCTTTATCCTTCTCTGCATGTCTACTTGTCCCGCTCTGAGGGCCTTCCAGTATACATTGTCCTTGTGTGGCCCAAACCTATAAGCTCTGTTGAACCCCAACTTCAGTGCAAATTGGCTTTGTTCAGTGTAGACATTTCAAATAGATGCTGTGGTAGTTATGTTTGTGTGTCACCTTGGCTGGGCCTGGTTGAGTAGCTGGGCAGCTGGTGGTAGTTATTCCCCATGATGAGACTGGCAATCAACTCCATGGTGGGATCTACCATAAGCAGCTGAGTAGCTGTCTTTGGGTATGTGGTCTGATTCCTGTATATATAAGGAGAAGCCCTGGGAATGGTCTCTAGCCTATAGCATGCTTGGACCATGTATGTAGCCATGTCATTGTTCAGCAGCCTGTCATGCTCTGCCGACCTTGGGACTTACAATGGACTTAAATTAATGGTCTGCCATGTGGTTTGGTAACACGGGGACTGTGCCCTTTTACATGTCAACTTTGGGGCCTCTCAGCCTCAGCAGCCAGCAGCTGTCTGGGTGAAGAAACATGTCTAGCTCCAGTGGGCCAGGAGCAGGAGGCTGAGCTGGACCCCAAGGTTGAGCGGTTTTCACCCAGCCGTAGAGCCTGGCACTTTGAACTTGGACTTAAAGCCTCCAAATTGCTAAACTCCTGTTTGTTAAGGCCATCCCATTTGTGGTATATTTCTTGTTAGAGCAGCACTAGGTAACCAGAACAGATGGTCAGAGTAATATAATCTAACTAAAGTGATTAACACCAATGTGTAAATGACCCAGAGCTGCTTAATTTTTCAATTGGTACTTGCATTTCTGTTTTAAATCTAATTAGGAAATTGTCAAGAGAAAGCTCAGGCAATTGGAAGTGATGGGAAGCCCATTATTCTGACTTCAGTAGGCATCATGTGGAGAGGCCTCTGATGTCTAAAATATTTTCACTGTGTGGTAAATCTTCAGCCTTTAAAAATCTATCTTATTTCACAAAGAGGTGGATTCATAAACTGGGTCTAAAAGCCACTCTGAAAAGAGACTACTAAAAGTGTTTTTGAATGAATGAATCATCATTTTAGCAAGTGATTGGCCTCCCAAGGTATCTGTCCTGAGTACGAGAATAATAATATGGAAGCAATTCTAGGATATTTATAATGGAAACAACCTCCTTTCTCAAACTACCTCATTAATAAATACCTATCGAATGAATAACTCTTTAATCATACACATATGCATTGTTTGTGTGTTAATGTGCAAGTGGCCACATCCAGTGCTGGTCCTGCCATTGGGAAAAATGTGAAAATGGTATACCTACTGGAATAATTGCAGGCAGAACTCATCATCATATAAAATTATTAGACACTGTTATGTTTGCCAGTCATTGACCAAGTCAAAACGTTGATAGCTAAGATGACAAACTTGCCTCTTGCCTTCTTAGACATACACAAGTTCTCAAACCAATGATACTGCAATGGACTTACCACTGTCTACTCTAAGTTATTACCTAGGTAATCAGGAAAACCATGATCACTAAGTATGGGTTAGAGAGAGGCAGAAGATCATTAGGAAACAGTATCGCTATACAATGCACCACTGAGAGTTCCTGTTTTATCCTGTCTTTAACAAAACTATGTGAAGAAGTATTAGATGTTATGCCTACTTCAACAAGTATCACTGCAAATAGGAGAAAGGGTGGCCTGAAAATGTGGAATACAAGGCTGTGGCATCAAGCCTTCACCTTGCTCTTTTCCTATACTCTTGCACAGGGGCAGCACTAATGGAATGAACATTAGTGATTACTGGAGAAAACAAGATAACCCTCCCCAGATAGCCAGAAGTCTTCCTTTGGAATTGGCTTTTAGGATAAACACTATGTGGCAGGCTAAACAAGAAAGGTCAGACCTGAGCTCTGGTTCTGGCTTCATCACTACGGTAGGTGATTTTGGGTACTTCAATAACAGGATCTCAGTTTCCAGAAGGATTAAGTGATCTCTAACATAGCTTCTATAATTCTACAAAAATTAGTCATTTCCTACAATAGAATTCATGATACAGAATTTTGCCTAAAATCAGTGAACCATAAAAAAAAAAAAAAAAAAAAGTACTGCCATGGAGTTGGATCCAACTCATAGCAACCCCTCCTTGGTTTCCGAGGTGATATCACTACAGAAGTAGATTACCCAACCTTCCTTCTGAGGAATGGCTGGTGGGTTTGAACAGCTAGCCTTCTAGTTAGCAGTCAAATGCCTGAGGCATTATGCCACCAGAGCTCCTTAGGGGCAAGAAGGATGTATATGTATGTATATATGTGTGTGTGT
>NW_006921777.1:5565531-5571749 GCF_000298275.1 Orycteropus afer afer | reverse complement strand
GCAACCAACAAAGAAAGTTTCCCTCCATATATAAACCTTTTCTTGACCCTCCACAACAACGAACCAATACTATATTTGTCCTTCTGTGATGACTTATTTCACTCAGCATAGTGTCCTCCAAGTTCATCCATATCATGTGGTGTTTTGCAGACTCTACATTATTCTTTAGTGCTGCATAGCATTCCATTGTGTTTATGTACCATAGTTTGGTCATCCACTCTTCCGCTGATGGGCACGTAGGTTGATTCCATCTTTTGGCTATTGTAAATAGTGCTGCAATGAACATCAGTGCACATATATCTGTTTCTGTCCTGGCTCTCACCTCTCTAGGATATGTACCTAGTAATGGGATTGCTGGGTCAAATGATATCTCCAATTCCAGCTTTCTAAGGAATTGCCATATTGCTTTTCACAGTGGTTGTGTCACTGCACAGTCCCACCAGTAGTGTATGAGAGTCCCAATCTCTCCACATCCCTGTCATCATTTGTTATTTTCTGTCTCGTTACACCTTGCCATCAGTGCTGGGGTGAGACTGTATATCTCATTGTTGTTTTGATTTGCATCTCTTCATGTATTAGCTGACCACCTGAATATCTTCCTTGGTGAAGTGTCTATTTGTGTCTTCTGCCCATTTTTCAATTGGATTGTTAATTCCTTTGGTGTTGAAACATTAGAGTTTTCTATAAATCTTAGAGATAAGTCCCTTGCCAGATATTTAATTATTGGCAAATATGAACTTGTTGCTGTCATTTTTGTTATGTGCTTTTTCATGGTTTCGATTTCTTTGTTCCATATAATTTTTTATGCTGAGCTCGTTTTGTTTATGAATAGTGTTATCACTTCCTTTGTTGCTATTGTTTTAGTATTTGCTAAATATTTGTGCTGGTCCTCTATTTTGATGTGAAGGTTTATCATTTTTCTTTGAGGTTACCCTGTAATTTATGGTTTTCTTCCCAAATTTAGAATAGTCCGTTCTATCTTGTAGTTGTCTTGACTTCCCTACCATCTAGAAGTTCTGTAACAACACAGTTTTTTCCCTCTTTTTTGGTTTGTAGTTCTCCTCATTTGTCAATTGATGTCTCTGGTTCCCTGTTTACAATCTTGTAGGCTTCTTTACTTTGGATACTTCCATGGCTGTGTTGGTTTCTGGGTTATATCATCATGTGTGTTAATGGTCAGTTGTTGTTGGCTGTTGCTGCTTCTCTGTCTGAAGGGACAGATGCTCTGTCCCTTTAGCACCTCTTGTAAGGTTGGTCTGATTTTAACAAATTCCCTTAATTTCTGCTTATCTGGAAATGTCTTAATTTCACCATCATATTTGAGGGACAATTTTGCTGGGTACATAATTCTTTGTTGGAAATTCTTCTCTTTCAGTGTTTTATATATACCATTCCATTGTTTTCTCGCCTGCATGGTTTCTGCTGAGAAAGTTTACAGAGCAAATCAGTTTTCCATTCAACAATTCACATACATTGTGTTTCATGTCATTGATTGTAATCCCCTCAATGTAACATTACTCCTCCCACATCCTCCCTGTGTTTCTCCTTTCCATTCTTCCTTCTCTCCAAACCTTTCCTGCCTTTTGAACTTTATCCAGTTGCTGCCCTTTTGATCTCAAATGGTTGATTGTTGTAAGGAGTATTTTCCTAGAGTTATTGTTCACCTTGTAGATCAATCGATCGTTTGACTGAAAATTGAGCTACGGGAGTGAATTCAGTTTCAGGTTCAAAGGGTTACCGAGGGCCATAGTCTTGGGGATTCCACCAGTCTCTATCCAGCCAGTAAGGCTGGTCACTTTTATGATTCTGGGTTTTGCTCCACATTTTTCTCCAAGTCTATCCAGAACCTTCTAATATGATCTGTTTTAGAGAAGTTCATAGTGGTAAGCAGGTACTAATTCTTCTGGTTTCAGGGTCATAGAGGCTGTTTCTCATGGTCCATTAGTCCTTTGGACTAATTGTTTCCATATATCTTTGATTTTCTTCACTCTTCTTTGCTCTGGATGTGGAGGGACAAATAGCAGCATCTTAGATGGTCACACTGCTAACCAGAAGGCTGGCAGTTCAAACCCACCAGCCATTCCTCGGAAGGAAGATGGGGCAATCTACTTCCATAGTGATACTGCCTCGGAAACCAAAGGAGGGGTCACTATGAGTCAGGTCCAACTCGACAGCACATAACAAAACAAGATGGTCACACACAAGCTTTGAAGACCCCAATCACTACTCACCAAAGTAGTATGTAGAACATTGTCTTTGTGGACTGTGTTGTGGCAATTCACTGAAAGTCTAGTCTTTTTCTTTCATTGTGATTTAGGTGAAAGTTTATAGAGAAAATTTGTTTTCCAGTGAACAGTGCATATACATTTTGTTTCATGATGTTGACTGCAATCCCCATAATATAATAGCTCCCTTCCCACTTTCTCCTGTGGTTACTGTTTCCCTGTGTCCTTCTTTCCTATGCATTCCTGCCCTCTGAGCTACGTCCCTGTGCAAATGCTGCCTTTCTTATCTCCCATGGTAGATTGTTCCAAGGACTTGAGGTCTACTCTTGACTGTCATGTTTTCATGCTGGTTTTAGTTTTTTATATAATTCATTTCAAATCTAATTTTAAGGTACATATGATTTATCTCATTTATTTTCAATTTGATTGATTAAAACCGATATATTTAAGCATCATTTGTTCATCTAAGCTATCTTTTATTTGGAGCCTTGGGTGGTGCGAATGGTTAATGCACTCAACTGTGAACTCAAAGACTGTAGATTTGTTTCCATCCACTGGTGCCTTGGACAAAAGGCCTAGCAGTTTACAACTGAAAAATCAGCCATTGCAAAGCCTATGAAGTAGTTCTACTCTGACACCTGTGGGGTTGGCATATCACTCAATGGGAACTGAGTTATCTTTTATTTAGTGTTTCACCCCATTTGTTCTCTTCTCCCATTCTCCTCATCCCCACATGCTGCCCTCCTGTCCATTTTCCAACTCACACTTCACCACTTGCTTTAGCAGTGGCCAGAAAGATGGGAGCCAGAAGAATACAAACAGTAGAGAGAGTTCCGTTTGTAAACATGGAAAGATGAAGTCTATCTTCCCCAACAGTTTTCCCTACATCAGTCTCTTAAGTCCACTTTGTCAAATTATTCCTGAGATGTGTTAAGGTTGGTTCTTTAGCAAACCTCCTAACAGAAGATTTGGTTGACTCGTTGATTCTCTCCAGGAAAACAAGCCCCATTTTGCAGTTGGGATATTTGATTTGCTGGAACAGTGTTGCTTGTTAACATTCCTTACCACCCAGGCCCTGAATGGGGAATTAGGGGGAACTGTAGCGTAGTACCTAAGGCACCTGACCGCTAACCAGAAGGCTGGCGGTTCAAACCCATCAGCCACTCCTCAGAAGGAAGGTTGGGCAATCTACTTCTGTAGTGATACTGCCTCGGAAACCCAAGGAGGGGTCGCTATGAGTTGGATCCGACTGGACGGCAAACAAGAACAACAGCTGTGCCTGCATAAAATATAGAAGCATGCATACCCATGATTTTGTATGACTTTCTGTTTCGCAAATTGTATATAAGTGAACCTTGAAGGGGCCTTCCTTGGAGCAGTCTCAGAGGCACTAGCCCTAACTGTTCCTTTTCTTGGCCAAAGAAATAAAGCTCCTTTCTGTTCTCCTACCTCAGCTCTTTGTTTATTGACCACAATGAGTCACACTGAGCAGAGCCTGGATTTCACTGGACAGCATGTTCAGGAAAAGTTGAGCCTTTGAAGGGCCTTTCTAAGTAGATGCTCTCCAGGCGTAATGCTGGTGAGGAGCCATGTGCTGAGAAACTCTTAATAAGTGCTTACAGGATGTTACATAGTAGAGAATCTGTAGCTAGTATCTTGGCACCATTTTTAATCATTCCTTCAAGGACGCTTCCCTTCCCTTCTGGGCAGGCTAGGAGGAGGATCCTCCTGGCCTGTGGCTGGCCTCAATCCCCCTCCTCTTTCTGACCACTAATTAGAAGGTGAAGGCTGTGGTATAGAGAAACAAAGCTGGTTATAATGATAACAATAGCAACATTTATTGAGTACTTACTACTACTTAATGTTGTGCAAATTTGATTGCTTCATGGTGTGTTAAGCTAACAGCTTTAATATCTTAAATTCAAAATATTGAAAATTATGCTTTATTATTAGATATCTTTTGAGGACAGTGAAGAAAACAGATTTAGGTCTGTATACCATACATAAAAATAAATCTGAGATGAACTACAGATCTAAAAATGAAAGATAAAACACTATTTTAGAAGAAAATATATTATCTCATCCTTGGAGAAGACTAAGATTTTATAAACATGACAAAAAAAAAAAAAAGAAAAAACTAATCATAAAAGAAAAAAAAAGATACATTGGTTTTTATTGAAACTATGAACATCTGGGGTCCTTTAAATGAAACCATTAAGAAAATGAAATTTATGATGTCTGAAAACACCACTAAGAGAGTGAAATGGCAGATCACAGGTGTGAGAAGGTATGTGCTATATATCCAGGAAAATATGTGTTAGTAAATAAATAAAAGTCAGATGGCCTAATAGAAAAATGGGAAAAGCATTAGGCACTTCACAAAAGAAATCATTCAGTAGATATAAGACATCAGAGGAAATTACATTGTGATGAAATATTACTACACACATCACTTGAATTGTTAAAATGAAAAAAAAAAATACCAAAATTTGGAGGAGATTTGAAGGAGCAATTGGAACTCTAACGAGAGTGTAAATTGGTGAAACCATTTTGAAATTCTACTCATCATTATAAATCTAACAAAAATGTATCCATATGTGTACTGAAAACATGTACAAGAATATTTATACCAGCATTTAAAATGGCCAAATCTGGAAATAAATATCCATCAATGGTAGACTGGATAAACGAATTGTGGTATCCTTGCTAAATTTAGTACTACCTCCAAATGAACTCTTTGACTCCCTGCAGCAATACGGATAAATCTCACAAATGTGTTGTTGGGGAAAAGAATTTTGTCTTAGTTATTTCTGCTATAAAACAAATACCACATGAATGACTTTGAGAAATAAAAATTTACTCTCTCACAGTTTAGTAGGCTACACGTCCAAACTCAGGATGCCAACTCTAGGAAAAAGCTTTTCTTTCTGTGTCAGCTCTGGGGGAAGGTCCTTGTCTCTTTTGGCTTCTAATCCTAGGTTCCTTGGCAGTCATGTGTATCTTCCTGCTAGTTTGCTTACTCTGTTTTTTTATATCTGCAAAAAGGGCATGGGGGCAGCATCCTCTGATCTCCTCTAATTTCACGAAGGAGAAACAGAATCACCATCAACAGTGCAAGGTTGGTTCCTATGAGGCAGAAGCCAAAAGAGCTATGACTCTCCAAATTTTTACCAGTTCTGACACCATCCCTCCTACAGCACTCTCTACTTCTCTGCTGGGTTCGATAATTCATTGTAATGGACACACAGAACTTACAGGCAATACTGATGATTATAGGGTTTATTAGGGAAGTAACAGGTTATAGTTCACATTCAGGAATGCTCAGAATACAATTCTGCAATCAGGACAGCCACCACTCTTCCATGCCCTCTTCCAGGCATGTCTCTCTATGGTGCTTGGCCTCTCAGCCCAGCCTCTGCCAGGCAAACGTTACAAAGCTCTTTTAGCTCTGCCAATAGGTATACCTAGGTGCACCCCACTCTACCAGCAAGCCTCCTGCCTAAAGGCTCTCAGCTTTCTTACTCTGTGGGCTGACAAACCAAGGTTCTGTCTTGTGCAAATCCCTCAGCTTAGCTACCATTGTTTTCTCTGTCTCTCTGCCATCTCAGTGCATCTCGGGTCCAAGGAAACACTTTACTCTTGGCTCTTCTCTGTCTTGATGGTAGTAAGATCCTTCTTTCTGCCTCTGGGAGGGCTCATTTTAAGCCTAGTGGAATGACAAAACTAACCAAGTCCCCACATTAGGAGCCCAGGTAACTTATCTCCATGGCACCACCCCTAATGTACATGCACATTACTTATGTATATTACTAACAACTATCCAATCCCCTTGTGCGGTGTAGTAAATTACTTTGTATGGCTTTTCTACCCATAAGTCATTGTAAACTCAGTGGTGGAATGAGCAACTGAGGAGCTCCTGATTGTAAATGTTATCCACGTGGAGTATTTCTGTTGGGCGTGGCAGAATACAATGTTCTGGGAGGTTCCCACTCT
>NW_006921777.1:5562429-5565179 GCF_000298275.1 Orycteropus afer afer | reverse complement strand
TAATCTGTGAGTTCTGTGTGGCCACTGCAGCGAATTATCGAACCCAGGAGAGAGGTGGTGGGTGCTCTGGGAGGAACGGTTGGAGGAAGGGCTGGAGGGAGGCAGCATGTCTGGCCTTGCAGTAATAAACCTCTGGTTACTGCTGGTAACCCTGTCTTCCTCTTGTGGGATTAGAGGAGGTCAGAACATGGGGCCTCCTTGTCCTTTTAGCACCTTGGTAGTCCACCTCACATTTGCATAGTTCCACCCAGTCATATTGTGGCAGTCACAAAGACCATGGCTAGAAGAGCTATACTAAGTAATTCACTGCGCCACAGCACATAAGATGATGAACATGCTTCTTGCCTTCTTAGACACACACAAGTTCCTGAACCAATAATGCTGGAATGGACTTGACCACTGTCTTCTCTAAGTACCCAGTGCTGGTTTCTCGCATTGTGGTCATTTCATAAGAAGTCATCGCACTGCATACTTCATTTGTGTGTGAATATATGTACTTTAATAAAAATTTTTCAGAAGAAAAGACAAGGCCAGGGAAGCTTGGACAGGACTGGTTGTACTATGCCCCACTTTGTGGAGTCAGTAATGGAAAGCACAAAAGTATAAATAGACACATACATTGAAACAAAACAGAACACAAAGAACATCAAACACCAAACATCAACAGAAATTATTAGTGGGTAATCAAGCAAGGGTAACTTTTCAAAAATAAGATTTTGTTGTTTTTTGTTTAAAGAGCATGTTTACACAGCAAGTTAAGTTCCCATTTGACAATTTCCACACAAATTGATTAATGACATTTTTCACATTGTGTGACATTCTCTTCAATTGTGTTCTGTTTGTTTCATCTCCAGCAGTCTAGTTTCCCTGCCACCTTATTTTCTCATCTTTGCTGTGGATTACATGTTGACCTTTGGAACACATACAGATTTTTTTTTTTTTTTTAGTAGAACACTGATCTAATGTATAATATCCTTTATTCCGTGTGTCATTCTGTTTTTCTGCTAACAAGTGATCTCAGAGGATAGTTTTGGTTCAAAGTTTAAAGAGTGTCTCAGGATGATAGCCTCAGAGAGTCCTCTGGCCTCAGGTGGTCTAGTTAGCCAGGCTTTTTTTTTTTTTTTTTTAAGAATTTGAGTTTTGTTCTGCATTTTTCTCCCATTCTAACCAGATCACCTATTGTGACACTGGTCAGATTGGTCAGTGGTTGTAGCTAGACACCATCTAGTTCTTCTGGTCGCAGGGTAGCTGAGGTTGTGGCTCTTGTAAGCTATCAAACTTGTAGACTTGTTTCTTCTGAGATTTGGTTACCATCTTACACTTTTGCTCCTGACCAGTTGAGGCTAATTGTATCTTAGATGGCTGCTGGCAAGCTTTTAAAACCTCAGGAGCTATTTAGTTCACTAGGATGCAGATCATGAACTTTGTGAACTATATTCTGCCAACTGACTGAGTTGTCCCATGAGACTATGGTCTGGTGAGCAAAGGTAATTTTCAGGGTTTCTTTTTTTGTTTGTTTGCTTGTTGTTGTTCTGTTTTCAGAAATTTCTAAACCCTCTTAAAGGAATCTGTATTAGTCTTCTCACCTAGCCCTTGTCTCCTTTCTCCTCCTCTTGGGGAAAAAGCAGAATTCTGAGAAGACATTCATTTATTCCCTAGGCATTTGGTTCAAACTGTTTATGCTCTACTTTTCCTTCCTTTTTTCAAGATGCAAGAATTTCATTCAAGCCATCTACATGCTTTCAGCATAACTTGTAAATAGTTTTTAAGTTGACTGTATTAGGAAGTATTGACCTTTGCAGATTTCTAAGAAATAAATAGATATTAAGCTTGAAGAAAGTATTGTGGGAAAATCAGAAAAGGCCTCCTGAAGGAGTAGACATTTAATCTTGGTGTCCAGGATTTATCCAGTGCAAAGGGAGGAGTGGGATGAGGAATAAGAGTCATTATAGACCAAGAAGCGGGTCTATGCAAGGCATGAAAGAAAATGACATGATCAATGGCTGGGAAGGAGTTTGGCATCATTGGGGAAGAATGAAGGAATAGGGAGCTAGAAAGTCCCCAAGGCCTCAATGTTTATGACTTTATACCCATGCCAAATAAAGTGGGATGTATAAAGATTCTCCGCTCTTTTGTAAATTTGTCATACTGTGGTGAATTGCATGTTTCTGTGATGCTGCAAGCTGTGCCACTGGTCAAATACCAGCAGAACCACCCATTGTGGACAGGTTTCATAACTGCTTCCAGACTAAAAGAGACTAGGAAGAAGGATATGTGGGTCCATCTCTGAAAAAAATTGGCCACTGGAAACCGTATGAATAGCAGTGGAATGTTGTCTGATATAGTGTCTGAAGATGAGCCCTTCAGGTTGGAAGGCATTCAAAATAAAATTGGGGAAGAGCTGCCTTCTCAAAAGTAGATTTTAATGATTTGATAATTAAATTATTAATAATTAAATATAATGACTTAATAATTAAAGTAGACTTTAATGATGTGGGTGGAGTAAAGCTTTCATAACTTTCATTTGCTAATATGACATGACTCAAAGTGAGAAGAAACAGTTGCAAACATCCTTTAATAATAAGAACTTGGTAAGTATGAATCTAGGAAATTGGATGGTTGTAATAAATGAAATGGAATGCATAAAGAGTGAATCTTAGGCATTAGTGAGCTGAAATTCACTGGTATTGGAGACTGAATCAGACAATCATATGGCCTACTCGGAAGGAAGGTTGGGCAATCCTACTTCC
>NW_006921777.1:5559549-5562034 GCF_000298275.1 Orycteropus afer afer | reverse complement strand
CAATATAAAGAAAACAAAAATCCTCACAACTGGACCAATAAGTAGCATCATGATAAATGGAGAAAAGATTGAAGTTGTCAAAGACTTCTTATTACTTGGTTCTACAATTGATGCCAATGGAAGCAGCAGTCATGACATCAGACAACGTATAGCACTGGGCAAATCAGCTGCAAAGGACCTCTTTCAAGTGCTGAAGAGCAAAGATGTCTCCTTGAGGACTAAGGTACACCTGACACAAGCTATGGTATTTTCAATTGCCTCATATGCATGTGAGAGCTGGACAATGAGTAAGGAAGACCAAAGAAGAGTCGATGCTTTTGAGTTGTGGTTTTGGCAAAGAATGCTGAAAGTACCATGAACTGCTAAAAGAAGTAATAAATCTGTTCTGGAGGAAGTGCAGCCAGAATGCTCCTTGGAAATGAGAATGGCCAGACTTCGTCTCACCTACTTTGGTCATGTTGTCAGAAGGGACCATTCACTGGAGAAGGATGTCATGCTTGGTTAGGTGGAGGGTCGATGAAAGAAGGGAAGGCCCTTAATGAGATGCACTGACACAGTGGCAATGGCGATGGGCTCAAGTAGAGCAGGGATTGTGGAGCTGGCGCAGGACTGGGCAATGTTTTGTTCTGTTGTGCATTGGGTCGCTATGAGTCATAGACCACTCCACAGCACCTAACAGCAACAACATATGTTTTCCTGGTCTGAGGCAATGAATGATGTTTGGCATTTGTTACAACTACATCTACAAACAAAAGCCTGAAACAAAATGCTTGGCATGGGTTGTTGTTATTGTTAGGTGCTGTTGAGTTGGTTCTGACTCACAGTGACCCTACGTACAGCAGAACAAAACACCACCCAGTCCTGCACCATCCTCATAGTCATTGGTGGTTGAGCCCATAGCTCATTGTTGCAGCCACTGTGTCAATCATCTTTTTGAGAGTCTTCCTCTTTTTTGCTGATCTTCATTTTATCAAGCATAATGTCCTTCCTGATAACATGTCCGAACTAAGTAAGAAGAAGTCTTGCCATACTCGCTTCCAAGGAGTGTTCTGGTTGTAATTCCTCCAAAATAGATTTGCTCATTCTTCTGACAGTCCATGGTATATTCAATATTCTTTACCAACATCATAATTGAAATACATCAATTCATTTCAGGTATTCCTTATTCATTGTCCTTCTTTCTCATGCATATGAGACAATTGAAAATACCATGGCTTGGGTCAGTCACACCGTCCTCAACAAGACATCTTCACTTTTTAATACTTTAAAGAGGTATTTTGCACCAGATGTGCCCAATGCAGTATGTCACTTGATTTCTTGTCTGATGCTTCCATGGACTTTGATTGTGGATCCAAGTAAAATGAAATCCTTGACAGCATCAGTCTTTTCTGTTTATCATGATTTTGCTTATTGGTCCAGTTGTAAAGATTTTTGTTGTTTTTGTGTTGAGGTATAATCTGTGCTAAAGGCTGTAGTCTTTGATCTTCATCAATAAGTACTTCAAGTCTTCTTCATTTTCAGCAAGGAACATTGGATCATTTTGTGTTGCTAAGCTGTGAGACTTGTTCATAGCAAAATCAGAGTTACTTCAAAAAAATTTTTTTTTTGTGGCAGAGGGAAGGCAGGAATTCTTTCATTTCCTAGAGAAAATTGAAAAATATGTTTACTATAATCATTCAAAAATATCAATTCCCCAAAGTGACTTCTGCAATAGAATGAAGTTGTTGCCTTTCACCTGTGAAGTTGGTCCTTCTGATCCTCAGTCAGAAAGACATATCTGCCCTGCCCCAGGCTCTTCTTTTGGCTTCAAGGTGTTGGAAAAGCACATGAGAGTTTGTTCAGATCTACTCACACACTCCCATAATGCCTTGTATTCAGGAGCAGGCTGTATAGAGCTGGGAGTCCCTGTGTGGTGTAAACAGTTAACACACACAACTGCTGACTAGTAGGCTGGAAGGTTTGAGTTCTCCCAGAGGTGCCTTACAAAAGACCATGTGATCTACTTCTGAAAATTCAGCCACTGAAAACCAACCCTATGGTTTTCAGTTCTACTCTGACCCATATGGCAATGGTATGGGGTCAAGGAAGTGACCTCTAACCAAGGGATCCAGCTAAGTAGCTGTGGCAGAGCCTGCTGCCTGCTTGCCCTGTCACTCATGTTTCCTGTCTTCTTAGTAACATGACTTCAATTCTCTTTGGAGTGTCCATGTGCCTAGAGAAAATAACTACATTTCTTAGTCAAAGGATGGGGACCCTTCGTCGATCCCCCCTTGTTCCTAGAATGTAGATATAATGGCTGGCATTAGGAGGTGACCTTCAGGTTAGAAGCCACACACAACGGAGTTTCTTTATAAAGCTTATTTACAAAGCTATGATACCAGCTCTGGATTTCCTAACTCCAGACTTATTTATGTTGGAGAAGAAACCTTTGTGTGTTTAAACCACAGTCATCAGAGCTCTGTCTCTTGAAAGACACTGTAGTCCT
>NW_006921777.1:5551614-5557614 GCF_000298275.1 Orycteropus afer afer | reverse complement strand
TGTGTTTTATTGACTATGCAAAAGCATTTGATTGTGTGGATCATAACAAATTGTGGATAACATTGAGAAGAATGGGAATTCCAGAACACTTACTTGTACTCATGAGGAACCTGTACATAGACCAGGAGGCTGCCATTCAAACAGAAAAAGGGAACACTGCATGGTTTAAAATCAGGAAGGGAGTGCATCAGTGTTGTATCCTTTCACCATACTTATTTAATCTATATGCTGAGTAAATAATCTGAGAAGCTGGACTATATAAAGAAGAACATGTTACCAAGATTGGAGGAAGAATTATTAACAACCTGAGATGCTGATGACACAACTTTGCTTGCTGAAAGTGAGGATGACTTGAAGCACTTACTGATGTAAGATTGAAGAATACAGTCTACAGTATGGATTACATCTCAATATAAAGAAAACAAAAATCTTCACAACTGGACCTATAAGCAGCATCATGATAAATGGAGAAAATATTGAAATTGTCAAAGACTTCACATTGGTTGGTTGTACAATCAACACCAATGGAAGCAGCAGTCAGGATATCAGACATTGTATAGTACTGGGAAAATCAGCTGCAAAGGACCTCTTTCAAGTGCTGAAGAGCAAAGATGTCTCTTTAAGGACTAAGGTGCATCGGACACAAGCTATAGTATTTTCAATCGCCTCATATGCATGTGAGAATTGGGCAATGAATAAGGAAAACCAAAGAAGAAATGATGCTTTTAAGTTGTGGTGTTGGCGAAGAATGCTGAAAGTATTGTGGACTGCTAAAAGAACTAAGAGGTCTATCCTGGAGGAAGTGCAAGCCGAAATGCTCCTTGGAGGCAAAAATGGCCAGACTTCATCTCACCTACTTTGGTCATGTTATCAGAAGGGACTATTCCCTGGAGAAGGATGTCATATTTGGTAAAGTGGAGGATTGATGAAAGAGGGGGAAGGCACTCAACGAGATGGATTGACTCAGTGGAAGCAGTGATGGGCTCAGATATATCTAGGATCATGGAACTGGTGCTGGACTGGGCAGTGTTTTGTTCTGCTGTGCATAGGGTTGCTATGAGTCTGAGATGACTTGACGGCACCTAACAACAACAACGACAACATTGACTATGCAAGAATATTCAACTGTGTGGATCATAACAAATTATGGATAATATTAAGAAGAATAGGAATTCCAGAATACTTAATTGTGATGATGAGAAACCTGTATATAGACCAAGAGGTTGTCATTCAAACAGAACAAGGTGATAATGAATGGTCTAAAATTAGGATAGGTATGCATCAGGATTATATCTTTTTACCATACTTACTCAAACCATATGTTGGACTATATTAAGAAGAATATAGCATTAGGATTGGAGGAAGACTCATTTCAACCTGCAATATGCAGATGACACACCCTTGCTTGCTCAAAGTGAAAAAGACTTGAAGCACTTTCTGATGAAAATCAAAGACTACAGTCTTCAATATGGATTACACCTCAACATAAAGAAAACAAAAACCCTCACAACTAGACCAATAAGCAATATCGTGATAAATGGAGAAATGATTGAAGTTCTAAGAGATTTCATTTTTCTCGGATCCACTATCAATTCTCATGGAAGTATCAATTAAGAAATCAGATGACATATTGATTGCACTGGGCATATCTGTTGTAAAAAACCTCTTGATGTGTTAAAGAGCAAAGATGGGACTTTAAAGACTAAGGTGCACCTGACCCAAAGCCATAGTATTTTCAATAGCCTCACGTGCATATGAAAGCTGGACAAAGAGCAAGGAACATCTCAGAAAAATTGATGCATTTGAATTGTGATGTTGGTGAAGAATACTGAAAACATATGGACTGCCAGAAGAACAAACAAATCTACTTGGAAGAAGTACAGCTGGAATTCTCCTTAGAAGCAAAAATGGCCAGACTTCATCTCACATATTTTGGTTATGTTATAAGAAGGGACTTGTCCCTGGAGAAGGATATCATGCTTGGTAAAGTAGAGGACTAGTGAAGACCCTCAACTAGATGGAATGACACAGTGGCTGTAACAATGGGCTCAAGCACAGCAAAGACTGTTAGAGTGGCCCAGGACTGTCATTATTTTACTCAGGGTAACTATGAGTCAGAGCTGATTTGACAGCATACTAACAACAGCAACAACATCTCTCATCCAGGAAGAGAATTTTGGCTAACCTCCCTTTGTTTAAGTCACCAAGTATGCTCATTCACTACATCATGTACACAAGATTTTTGTGTTTGTTTGTCCACTAAGACCACATATATAAAGTGTTCTTGCTATTTTCCTCTGTCTCCATGATGTTTTTGATGATGCTGGCATCATTTGTGGGAGATCAAAGCCCTCCCTCTCTACTGTGGGAAGTCCATTTGACAACAAATATGAAACAAGCAAACACTTGTACCCCTGGGCTTTATGCTCTTTTCCTGCGGTTCAAAACCTGAGCTCATCATTGAAGGAGGAACCCAAGATGGCTTGCTGAGGATGAAAGAGAACAAGGAGATCTGAGGTATACAGCCAGCCAGCAGCCCCCAGCCATCACTGGGCCAGACACTTGAGGCTATCCTAGACAATCCAGCTCAAGCCACCAGCTGACCACAGATAATATTAGCAATCCCAGAAAAAATCAGCCAAATCAGTCCAGAAAGAACCACCCAGTCAACCCAGTGAATCATGAGCTAAATACATGGTTGCTGTTTTAAGCAGCTAAGTTTTGAAGTGATTTGTTATGCAGCAATAGCTGACAATATAGTACTCCATAAATAACTGCTAACTCAGATGTCTAATAAGAGTATATAAATGCAAAGACAACTATGTGTATGTAGGAACAAGCAAAGAGGAAGTTGCTGGATAGAACAGGAACTGGCAAGCCTAAGAAAATGACACTAGTTGATTTTTTTCTCCATGACTAAAAAAAAAAAAATTAATAAAATAAACAGAAACAAATTTGTATTCTCAACTTTTGATTCACCTTCCACTCTAACCTGCTCTATGAATCTCTCTAAATCATACTGAGTCTCATTCAAAACAAAGCTGCACCTGTGCCCCAGGCAAATGTAGAAAGGACTAACAAGCTTTTGTTAACAAAGAATCCAGGGCTCCTTGAATGAGGTGGGAAAGACAAAGCATGATTGCTAACCCAGTTACAAACAATGCCAACAGTCTCTAGAAGATTATATAGCAGCAAAGGAGCCTCCTTAAGAAAGGGGATGTGCTGGTTCTGCAGCCAGGGAGAGACACTTGAGAAGCTGAGAGCGGGTTCAGGAAGTAAGTGGGAACGATATGTGAATGGATTTTAGAAATGTTCCTATTTTTACTGTTAGCTTAGCAATATCTGTATTTAAGTCTGTTGAAAGAGTATACAATATAACTTACTCAGGAAGGATGAGGAAGAAAACATAGCTAATGCATTTGCACCCCAAATTGCAAACTTCCTAAACGTTTAACTTTTCCAGTAGCCTGTTTATCAGTATCTTAGAGTTTCTACCAGGCAAACTGTATGAAATAAAAACGTTACTGAACTTACAATATTTTACTTCTTTGAAGACATTTTCAAAATAAAAAGAAAGCTTAAAAATGAATTGATATTTTATTTATAGAAAACTCCAACACCTCAACAACAAAAAGATTAACAATTCAATTTAAAAATGGGCAGAAGACATGAATAGACACTTTACCAAAGAGGATTGTTTTGGTTATCTAGTGCTGCTCTGACAGGAGTATACCACAAATGGGATGCATTTAACAAACAGGAGTTTATTCTCTTACCATTTTGGAGGCTTTAAGTCTGAGTTCAAAGTGCCAGGCTCTAGGGGCTGGATGAAAGCCCCTCAGCCTTGGACTTCAGCTCTGCCTCCAGCTCCTGGCTCACTGAAGCTAGAGGCTTTTCTTCACTCAGACAGCTGCTGGCTGCTGAGGCTGATAAATCCAAAGTCAACAAGAAAAAAGGCACAGTCCCAATGTTACCAAACAACACAACAGGCCAATGATTCAAGTCCATTGAAAGTCCCACGATCAGCAGAGCATGGCAGGTTGCTGAGCAACGACTTGACTACATGCAAGGTTCAAGCGTGCCATAAACTAGAGACCATTCCCAAAGCTGCTTCTTACATATGGGGAACAGATCACATCCCTAAAGCAGATTCTCAGCTCTTTGTGGTAGATCCCACCATGGAGTTGATTGCTAGTCTCATCATGGGGAATAACTACCACCAGCTGCCCAGCCACTCAACCAGCCCCAGCCAAGTTGACACATAACCTTAACTACCACAAGGATATTCAGGTGGCTGGAGCTCTGGTGGCATAGTGCCTAAGGCATTTGACTGCTAACCAGAAGGCTGGCGGTTCAAACCCACCAGCCACTCCTTGGAAGGAAGGTTGGGCAATCTACTTCCATAGTGATACTGCCTCAGAAACCCAAGGAGGGGTCACTATGAGTTATATTCATCTCAATGGCAAACACAACAACAACAGCAAACACATGAAGAAATGCTCATGATCATTAGCCATCAGAGAGATCCAAATCAAAACAACAATGAGATACCATCTCACCCCAGCACTTACGGCAAAGTTCAACAAGACAGAAAATAACAAATGCTGGCAAGGATGTGGAGAGATTGAGACTCTTATACACTGCTGGTGGAACTGTCAAATGATACAACCACTGTTGAAAGCAGTATGGCAATTTCTTTAAAACCTGGAATTAGAAATACCATTTGACCCAGCAATCCCATTACTAGATATATATCCTAAAGAAGTAAGAGCTAGGACAAGAACAGATACATGCACACCCATGTTCATCACAGCACTATTTACGATAACAAAAAGATGGAAACAACCTACATGCCCATCAACGGAAGAAAGGATAACCAAACTATGGTACATACACACAATAGTATACTATGCAACACTAAAGAATAATGTAGAATCTGAAAAATACTGCATAACATGGATGAACTTGGAGGACATTATGCTGAATGAAATAAGTCAATCACAGAAGGACAAATTTTGTATTAGTTCATTATCGTAAAAAGTCAAGGAAAGGTTTCTTTGTTGGTTACCAGGGATGGGAAGGGAGGAGAAGGAACACTGCAAAACAAACAAACAAAAAATGCATTGACCCATGTCACTTTATTTTTGTGTACTTCACTGTACATGAATTATATTTCAATAAAACATTTTTTTAAAAATAATAAATTGATATTTTAATTTATCTTGATAACTCAAAACTATTTTTTCAAAAAATATTTGGTTAATTTATTTTTCTCTCTGCTAAATGAGATTTCAGTGTTGAATGCCCCTCTACATGTTGTGTAGGGGGCTGGTAGCATCATGGTTAAAGCACTCAGCTGCTAACCAAAAGGTTAGCAGTTAGAACCCAACAGCCACTCTGAGGGAGAAAGATGAGGCAGTCTTCTTCGGTAAAGATTTACAGCCTTGAAAAGCCTATGGAGAAGTTTTACTCTTGCCTATAGGGTTGCTATGAGTTGTATTTGACTCTATAGCAGTGGGTTTGGGGTTTAGCCACTGTGTACCAGTAAGTCTCAAACTCTTAACACCAGAATTCCTTAGGTGCTTTTCAAAAATATAAAGACTGATCTCAGTCATGGAAGTTCTATTGTTGTTGTCAGGTGCCATTAAGTCAGTTCAGACTGATAGTAACACTATGAACAACAGAGCAAAACACTGCCTGGTCCTACGCCATCCTCACAATCATCGCTGTGTTTAAGTCCATTGTTGAAACCACTGTGTCAATCCATCTCATTGAGGGTCTTCCTCTTTTTCACTGACCGTTTACTTTACCAAGCATGATGTCCTTCTCCAGGGACTGGTTCTTCCCAATAACATGAACAAAATATGAGAGACAAAGTCTCACCATCCTCACTTCTTTTTTTATTTTTTTATTGTGATTTGGGTGAAAATTTACAGAGCAAATTCACTTTCCATACAGCAGTTCACATACACTTTGTCTCATGACATTGACCACAATTTA
>NW_006921777.1:5533870-5549619 GCF_000298275.1 Orycteropus afer afer | reverse complement strand
AATCTGTAGGTTCTCTTTTGACTCTTTTGGAGAAGTCTTTGGAAGCACATAAAAATTTAATTTTTAGAAGGTCCCAATCATCTGGTTTCTCTTCTGCTGCTTGTGCATTTTGAGTTATGCTTGAGGGTCTATTTATGCCATATATTAGGACCCCTAAATTTGCCCCTGGTTTTTCCTTGAGGAGCTCTATAGTTTTAGGTTTCACATTTAAGTCTTTGATCCATCTGGAGTTCATTTTGTGTATGATGTGAGGTACAAATCTTGTTTCATTTTTCTGCAAATGGGTCTCCAGTTTTGCCAGCACCATTTATTAAACAAACATTCTCTTCCCCATTTAATGGATTTAGGCCCTTTGTCAAAGATCAGCTGACCATAGGTCAATGGATCTATTTCTGGGTTCTCAATTCTATTCCATTGGTCTACGTATCTATCATTAAACCAATACCAGGAAATTTTGACTACTGTGGCCTTAAAGTAGATTTTAAGATCTGGCAGTGTGAGACCTCCTGCTTTGTTCCTCTTCTTCAATAGTGCTTTGCTTATCCAAGGTCTCTTTCCTTTCCATATAAAGTTAGTGATTGGTTTTTCCATATCCCTAAAGAATGTTGATGATATCTGGATTGGGATTGCATTGAATATAGATTGCTTTGGGTAGAAGATTTTCACAATGTTCAGTCTTCCTATCCACGATCATGGGATGTTCTTTCAATTATGTAGATCTCTTATGGTTTCTTGAAGTGGTTTTTTATAGTTTTGTTTGCAGAGGTCTTTTGTGTCCCTGCTAAGATTTATTCCCAAGTATTTTATTTTTTTGGTAGCTATTGTAAACAGTATTTATTTCCTTATTTCTTTTTCAGCAATGCCTTTGCTGATGTAGAGGAATCCAACTGATTTTTGGATGTTGATCTTATATCCTGCCATGATGCTAAATATGTCAATTAGTTCCAATAGATTTTTGACTGAGTCTCTTGGGTTTTCTAGGTATAGGATCATATCATAAGCAACTAAAGATAGTTTGACTTCTTCCTTACCAATTTGGATGCCTTTGGTTTTATTTTCTTGCCTTATGGCCTGGGCTAGGACTTCTAGTACAATGTTGAATAGAAGTGGTGATAGTGGGCATCCTTGTCTGGTTCCTGTTATCAAGAGGAATTCACCATCCTCACTTCTAAGGAGCATTCTGGCTGTACTACTTCCAAGGCAAATTTGTTTGTTCTAGCAACCCATGGTATATTCAATATTCTTTCCCAATACCATAATTAAAATGCATCAATTCTGCAACAATGGGTCTTTCCTTGACCAGAGCAAAGAAGAAGAAAGAAAACCAAAGGTTAATGGGAACATTAGTCCAAGGGACTGGTACACCATGCAGTCCTCAGCCTATATGACTTTGAGACCAGAAGTAAATGTTGCCCAGCTACCATTGTCAACCACTCAGAAGAGGATCTATGTAGGAGTGGATAGACTGGATAGAGTGGAGAACAATGTGGAACAAAACTCAAAATCATTTGAAAAAAAAAAAAAAAAGGGTCCGGATTTGCTGGTCTGATAGAGCCTGGTAGAACCTGGAGACTATAACCCCTAGCTGCCCTTCAGGTCTGGAATTGAACCCACTCCTGTGGCTGTCAGCCAAACAAAAGTAAGGTATATGAGGTTAACATTTACATTAGGTAGTTACAATCCTCGGAGAGATGAATCATGGGAGAATAGAAGGGCTGTGTATGCACAGGGAGACAGCTCAGGGGCCAGGAGTGCATGGGAAGGCACACAGGGAAGAGGTAACTTGGGAGGAAGTGAGCTGTTGTATTGTGGGAAATTGCAGTCAATGTCATGAGACAAAGTGTATGTGAACTGCTCTATGGAAAATGAATTTGGTCTGTAAATTTTCACCAAAATCACAATAAAAATTAAAACAAAAAAAAAAAAGAGTTGAGAAAAGATTCCATACAGAGGAAGCAAATATTCTTTGCTGAAATAAGGAGAAATGTAACACTTTCAAAGATTTCTTCTAATTATCTCTTCTTGGAAAATAAACTTTGTTAAAAAAAAAAAAAAAAACATCAATTCTTCTGCAGTCTTCCCTACTCATTGTCTGGCTTTGAAACACATTTGAGGCTATTAAAAATACAACAGCTTGGGTCAGGCACACCTTAGTCTTAAAGTGAAATCATTGTTCTTTAACATTTTAAAAATGTCTTTCACAGCAGATTTGCTCAATGCAATATGTCATTTCATTTCTTGGCTGGTGCTTCCATAGGTGTCAATTGCAGATATAAGTAAAATGAAATTCTTGATAATTTCAGTCTTTTCACCATTTTTTCATGGTATTGCTTATTGGTCCATTTGTGAAGATTTTTGTTTTATGTTCAGATATAATCCACACTGAACACTATAGTCTTTGATCTTTCTTGGCCAGTGAGGCACAAATCTGTTTTATTCTGGAATTCAGTATTATAAAATTACATGACTGCAGACAAAAGCCACATTTTTATTTAACGATTTTAACAGTCATAAAGTCACTTGCCCCATCAGACCAAGCAAAGGAAAAGAATGTGGGGGCCTTCTTCAAATACCATTATGTCCCTGTGAAATTATTTTTATTGTATATATTTTAGAGATGAGAATATGAAGATTCAAGAGTCTAAGTCCCTTGGCCAAAACTTCATGAGCTATAAGAGTTTAACCTTGAGTTTTGGACCCCGTTCTACTAACTCTAACAATATACTTGAAGAAAGATTATATACGGACTTTAATTAATAATAATGGATCAACATTGTTTAGTTAATTGTAACAAATATACCATACAAATGTGAGATGATATATTAGGGAAACTGAGTGCTGGACATATGGAAATGAACTCTCTGTATTATCTTCATAATTTTTCTGAAAATATAAAACTCTTTTAGAAAAAGGTTATTTAAAAAAGGTTACATATGAAATGAGATATGTCTGAATTTTCCTGGATGCTAAATAAAAACATTAAAACTTCTAGTTTGAGCATATCTGCATTGACTCACTTCTTGATCTAGGAGAGTGAAGTGCTAGGAAGACTCTAGAAATTTACCTTGGTTTACATCACATGTCTGTTATTTGGGGCGACTTACTTTACCTCTCTGAAGCTCAGCTTCCTTACCTCTACAAAAAGACTAATAACCTGACTGAAATGGTTGAATGGATTAAATAATATAATAGACATAACATGCCTAAAACAGTCCTTGGCACAGACTAACCTCCTCATCCTCTCCCCACCCTCCCTTCTGAGTCGGCAGTTCTGGGATGGAACCTAAGACTCTGCTTTTTAAATGATCTCCTGGTGAGTGTGATGCTTTGAGAACTGTATTAAGCTGGGTTCTCTAGAGAAGCAAAACCAGTAAAGCTTAGAGAGAGAGACAGAAAGAAAAAAAATGATCTTAGGAAAATGGCTCACACACTTATAGAAGCTGGCAAGTCCCAAGTTCTTGGATCAAACATCAAGCCTGAGGCTCTTCCCAACTCACAGCTGCAGGGGCTGACGAGCTCAAGGTTTGCAGGCAGTATACCAGCTGTTGACTCCGAATGATGAGTCCAAGATTTCCAGGCTGAATGGTGGATTGTTCGCTCACGGACAGTTGTATAAAGCAAAATAGAATCCCGATTGACAGAAGAGTGGCTCTTTTTCCCAGGATGTTCATAAATTTATTGGAAGCAGGCCACACCCCTAGGGAAATTCCCTTCAATGGTTGGCTGCTTGAAACATGCATCCAATTTCATTATGGGAATAATTCACATCACAACTGCTTAAACCACTCAGAATTGTGGTCCAGCCAAGTTGACACACAACTCCAACTATCACAAGAAACATTACACCTTTAAGTGTAATATTTCTTTTGATTTCTTGGACTATCAGAAGTGGGCTCACTGATACTTTGGATGTCAAAGCCTACTCTCACCTGGTGGCTTTCTCCCAAGTTCCTATGTGGGGTCCCAATCTAGCACTGTTTCTGTTGCGAAGCATGATGCTGGCCAGACCTGAGCTCAAGGAAGGATCCCATCAGCTCAGGTGACTTTCTTCCTTACCTCTCTGTTCCCTTTGAATTTCAATTCCTGAAGGATTCTAAAGACAGTGAAACTCTTCTCATAGTTCTGGAATGACATTCTTGCTGCATATACCATTGCAAGGTTTACTATTCTTAAAATAAAAATCACATTAAAGAAATACTTAAAACTAATAGAACGTGCAGTTTGCAGATTGAGGTTACATTTTGACTAAAGAGTAAAAAATGTTCTGAAGATGAGAAAAACTTCCAAAATTCTTACACCATATCTTATGGGCAGTTCCACTGGAGAAAGGGCCAGAACAGGACTGATTAAAAAAACGTGTGGTCAGGAAGAATTTCATACATAATTGTCTTGAAAAACAACTAAAATAATTCTGATTTACCCTAAGCAAAGCTTCCGGTCTAACCTTTGGAGTCTCTGTTTCCTGAAATTGTCTGAATTCTTCAAAAAATCATCTTACTACTTTATTTAGACCATTGTTTAACTCAACGGTGACTTTTTTTTTTTTTTTCATTATTGTGATCTGGATGAAAGTTTACAGAGCAAATTTTTTTTCCATTCAGCAATCCATACACTTTCTATTTTGTGATATTTACTACAATCCCCACATTGTCACAGCATTCTTCCCACTTCTTCCCTGCACACACCACCCCTTCATTCTTCCTTCCCATCCCCTCCCAACTTCTAAATTCTATCCCTGGGTCAATGCTGTCCTCTTGATCTCATATATTTGATTGTTGTAATGAGTGTTTACCCTCCGGATATTACTGTTCACATTATAGGCCTGTCTACTATTTGGCTGAAAACTGAGCCACGGGGGTTAACTTCAGTTCCTAACTTGAAGGGTGTCTAAGGCCATAGTCTTGGGGGTTTCACCAATCTTCATCAGACCAATAAACCTGGACTTTTTCTGTATGATTTTGAGTTTTGTTCCACATTTTACACCACAATATCCAGGACCTCTTATTGTGATCCCTTTCTGAGCAATCAGCAGTGGTAGCTGGGCACCATCCAGTTCTTCTGGTCTCAGTCATGCAAGCTGAGGTTCATGTGCTCCATTAGTCCTTTGGACTAATTGTTTCCTGAATCTTTGATTTTCTTCAATTTTCTTTGCTCTAGACTGGGAGAGATCAAGAGTTGCAACTTAGATGGCCACTCACAACTTCTAAGATTCCAGTCGCTACTCATCAAAATAGGTTGTAGAACATAGAGTTTCCAAGGCTATAAATATTTACAGAAACAGACTGCCTCATCTTTCTCCCATGGAGAGGCTGGCAGGTTTGAACCACTGACCTTTTGTTTAGCGGCCAATTGCTTTAACTACTATACCACCACAGCTCCTTAGGCTGCCCTTAGAAAAAAAATATGCCCAATATTTGAATATGCAGTATAGTTTAGGTCACTTATCTCAGTCTTTCTCTTCAGATTAATTTAGGGATTCACCAAAAATTTTACGAAGTTGATTTCTTAAAGAAAACAATCAATCTTCTGGCTTTCCACCCTTCATCACACAGGCATCAAGAAGAAGCTTGAAATGAGGTTTTGTTTTTGTTTTTTTACTGTTTTCCACTTTTAGATTGTAGTTTATTTAAAATTAGGTAATGTCTATCTTTTTACCACTGATTGGAGATGTCACCTTTATTATGTAATAAATTTCCATATGTACTTGTACTTGGGACTATTTTTAAAATTAATATTACACATGCAGTTCCATATTAAATAATAATGTTGAACTTTGGACTTCAGTGGAAAGCTCTCTGGTTTTTCCCCATTAAGATTATAATGGTTTTTGATCTGAGACAGATATGATAAAGAATTGTTATAATAAGGAATTATTCATCTATTTATCTTTCAGTGAGAGTTAGTTTCTATTGTCAAGGATAGTGTTGAATTTTGGCTCATGCCAAAATATCATAAGGATATGGCCTTATGATAGGCAAGAAATATTATTAGAGCTTGTATTGTTGAACCACCCATACATTAATGGGGAAATAAGCCTTCTTAGTCATAATTTGCCATTAGATTCTGTTTGTTAATATTTTAATTAATATTAATTGTGAGAAGGTCTATAGAATTCTGATCTTTTGTAGTCTTTTTTGAGTGTGCATTTTATATTCCTTTCATAAAAATAGTTTGTAAGCTTTTCTTTTCTTGTCTCCATAACAGTTTAAATGGCATTGGAGTTATCTGATTTTTAAAGATTTGGTAGCATTCTCCTGTGAAACCATCTGGTTCTGATGCTTTACTTGGGAGGAAGAGAAGAGAAATTCTCAACTTCTCCTATACTGAACTTTCTCATGTAACCTAATAAGTGTAGGATGAGAAGAAATGTAGCTGGGAATCAAAACTAGGTGATAGTTTGACACTATACACCAGAGCTTGGAAACTGCTCATGCTTTCATTGACATCTGCAAAGTTGTTAGAATGCCAATCTGTAAAGGCTATCTGTTCCATAAAGATGACAGCCTAGACCGTCCAATGGGGTCATTCTACTCTGTCACATGTGGTTACTGAGTTGAAAGTCAACTTGATCGCACCTAACAACAACAAAAGGCAGAGTCAATCAGAAGCAGTAGTGTGAGTTTCTTAACTACCATAAGAACATAACAATTACAAAAGATGTACAGTAGAAATTACTTATTTTTCCAACGAAAACAATGACCATTGCTATTTTGATTTAAAATTGTTCTTAGGAAGAGAGGACAACCTGCCTTCATTGAGTAAATCTGATGAATTATTAAAATTAAAAGTAGCCACTGAACTTAGAATAACATCATAGACAAAGCAAGTAAGAAATCAGGTTAGGTAAGAATTTGAGTAAAACCCAACTATTGATTGTTGAATTATCCTCATTTTTAGTCTGCTGACTCTGTGGAAGTGTGGCGTACCTTTTCATTATCATCACTTGATGCATATAAAGGCATAAATAAGTCTTTTTTGAAACAGTATTGAAAGTATACTGCTCTGGAGATTAAAAGGTTAAGGAAAACATTTTCTTTAGACAATGTTTTGGCTATCTAGTGCTGCTCTACAAAGAAAATACCATAAATGTATGGCTTTAACAAACAGAGATTCATTCTCTTACAGTTTAGGAGGCTAGAAGTCCAAGTTCAAAGTGCCAGCTCTAGGGTCTGGGTGAAGGCCCCTAGACCTTGGGGCTTCAGTTCTGCCTCTTGCTCCTGGCCCACTGGAGCTGGAAGCATCTCTTAACTCAGGCAGCTGCTGGCTGCCGGGGCTGACAAACCCAAGGTCAACAAGTAAAATGGCACAGTCCAAAGATTTTCAAGCAACATGGCAGGTCACTAGTTCAAGTCCAGAAACAGTTTTAAGATCATCAGATGACATGGCAGGCCACTGAGACAAAGACTCAGCCAAATGCAGGATCACAATATGCCAAAAGCTAGAGAGCTTTCTCAAAGCTTTTTCTTATATACTAGAAGCAGACCACAACCCTAAGGCAGCTACTCAGCTGCTCACAGCAGATTCCACCATGGAGTTGATTACCTGTCTGTTTATGGGGAATGACTACATCCAGCTGCCCAGCCACTCAAAACCAGGTCCAGCCGAGTTGACACATACATACCTTTAACTACCACAGTCAGGATAAGAAAACCAAACTCACTGCCATCACATGGATTCCAACTCATAGCAACCCCCTTTAGGTTTCCAAGGTGGTAAATCTTTATGGAAATAGATTGCCCAGTCTTCCTTCTGTGGAGTGGTTGGTGGGTTTGAACCACCAGCCTTCTGTTTAGTAGTCAAATGCCTTAGGCACTATGCTACCGGAGCTCCTTAAGAAATGTATATGAAATCTTATAAGTTAATTTCATGTTAGGTATTATATAAAACCATTTGCTGTCAAGTTGACTCTGACTCAGGTTGATGCTCTGTGTGTCAGTGGAAATGCCTGATAGTGTTTTCAATGACTGATTTTTCAGAGGTAGGCCAGGCCTTTCTTCCAAGTTGCCTCTGGGTAGATTCAAACTTCCATTTTCAGTTAACTCCATTTTATATATATTTTATTTAACTCTCCATTTTATTCTTAGGCTAGGTGACAGATTATGATGATTAAAACACATTTTAAAATATTTAAATGATTAATTCCTTACTATAGGAAAATTAGCTCAAAATTAAACATAATCATGTAATAATTTATGTCCAAAAAGCTAAAAAAAAAAAAAACCTACACAGGTGTGATTTTTGGCAGAATTGTATGTTCAACAGAAAATATTGTTTAGGATCCAATGAACAGAATTATGAATACAGATGATTGTTTTAACTTAGATTTCAAATTAATGTTGTGAATGTAGAAAAAGAAATTTCTGTAGTATAGTATAAGAGCTGTGTGATAGTGGTGGTCAGAAAGGACTGTTAGAAAGCAGACAAATCTGTTTGAGGTGGAGGAGTTAGATGAGAGGGGCACAGGTAAAGGGTACCAGTATTTGAGTTGTTTTTTCCATTTGACAATCTGAAATTATAGCCAAGCTACTTGTTGCTGACATCACTGCTCATAAGAATAAGACATTTAGGCTGCAGATCTCTCCTGATATGACTTTGGACTCCATTTAAGAAATGTCATTTCTCAGAGACTTTTAGTCCAAGACCAAGAGCCCAAGAATCCCCAGTTTTGTCACAGATTCACTAACCAAAAAGTATATGTGCATCAGGGGACATCAAGCTCAATTAGCATTACACATAGTACACAAAAATCATCATTCTACATGCTACTTTGGTGAGTAGCAATTGAGGTTTTAAAAGCTTTCAAGCAGTCATCTAAAATGTAGCTATTGGTCTCTCCTCATCTGGAGCAAAGAAGAGTGAAGAAAATCAAAGAGACATGGAAACAAATAGTCCAAGGACTAATGGACCATGGGAACCTCAGCCTACACAACCATGAGATCAGAAAAACTAGGTGGTGCCCAGCTACCAATGCCAATCACCCAGAAAGGGATCATAATTGGAGATCCTAGATAGAGTATAAGAAAAATGTGGAACAAAACTCAAAAACATTAAAAAAAAAAAGACCACGATTACTAGTCAGATAGAAACTGGTGAAACCCCCAGGACTATGGTCCCTCATCACCCTTTGGATCTGGAATTGAACCCCACTCTTGTGTCTTAACTCTCAGCCAAACAATAGACAAGTTTATAAGCTGAAGAATTACACCAGGAAGATGCACTCCTTAAAACAATCATGGGAAATCAGAAGGGAAGCATTTGCACAGGGAGAAACCTAGGTAGGCAGGAATGCATAGGAAAGAACACAGGGAAAAAGTAACCACAGAGAGGAAGTGGGAAGAAAGCTGTTTCACTGTAGGATTTCAATCAATAACACAAAGCAAAATGTGTGTATGCACTGTTGAATGGAAAACAAATCTGCTCTGTAAATTTCACTCAAATCACAATAAAAATATTTTTAAAATTAAAGTATATGTAATATTAAATTTCCTTGTATTAACAGAACCAAATAAAGTTAGCTGGAGTCCTCTTTCTCAAACACAAACATAATTGTGTCACACACTGCTTAGAAACTTAAGAAAAATCCTTGACAATCTGGCCCAAACCTCCACTCTTTCTCACTGCTTACTCTCCTTTATGCATTTTAGACAACTTCTCCTTTCATTCCAACATACAATTTTCAATCATGACACTTTGCTGTGACTACACTGTTCTTTTTGTCTTGAATACTTTTCCTTTTCTCAACATAATACGTTATTTCACATACTTTGTATCCCAGCTCAAATTATAATACCTATAAGAAGCTTTCTTAACCCCCAGTTAGTGAACTTCCGCCTTTTTTCTCTATTGTGCAGCATTTAACTGTACCTTTCCCACTAGACTGTAAGCCTCTTCCAGAAGACTGTGAGCTTCTTGAGAACAATGGCAATGTCTTACTTGTTTTATATTTATGTCCCTGTTATTATTCCCTCCTACAGCTGCCTAGAACAATAAGGTCTTGACGAAAGAAATGACGGCGAAGACCACATGATAGAATTTTGCAAGACCAACGATGTGTTCATTGAAATACATTTTTTCAACAACATGAATGGTAATTACAGACATGAACCTCACCAGATGGAATACACAGGGATCAAATCAACCGTATCTGTGGAAGAGATGATGGAAAAGCTCAATATCTTCAGCCCAAACAAGGCCAGGCGCTGACTGCGGAACAGACCATCAATTGCTCATCTGCAAGTTCAAGTTGAAGCTGAAAAAAAACTTAAACCAGTCCATGAAGAGACAAAATATGACCTTTATTATATCCCATCTGAATTTTAAGACAATCTTAAAAACAGATTTGATGCATTGAACACCAATGACCAATGACCAGAGGGCTCTTTTATTTCTTCATTTCTTCTATTTGCTTTAGCTACTTTCCATTTAAGAGAATTTTCAGAGTCTCTTCTAACATCTATTTAGTCATCCTTTCCTTTCCTGTCTTTTTAATGACTTTAGCTTTCCTAATGTATAATGTCCTTGATGTCATCCCACAACTCATCTGGTCATGGGTCTACAGGATACATACATAGTAGTGGGATTGCTGGATCATATGGTACTTCTAACTTCTTCTTTTTTTTTTTTTTTCCACTACCCATTTACCATCTGCAACCCTAACCCAGTCTCCTCCTCTCCCTGCCCAGTGAAACCCCTGCCCTTTGCCGCTCATAGTTATGCACCCCTGTGGGTACTGGATTTCCTCTGTGTGAATGTTGCCCCTCTGGTGCCCCGGGGTCGATTGCTCCAAGGGATGCATTTTTTATTTCTAACTTCTTAAGAAAGCACCATACTGTTTTCCACAGTGGTTGCACCATTTTTACAACCCCATCAGTAGTGTATAAGCATTCCTGTCTCTCCACACTCTTGCCAGCATTTGTTTTCTGTTTTTTTTAAATGTCACTATTAATGCCGGTGTGAGATGTTATCTCATTGTTGTTTTGATTTGCATCTTTCTAATGCTTAATCATCAGGAGCATTTCTTCACGTTTGTTGGCTGCCTGAATGATTTTACTGGTGAAGTGTCTGTTCATGTCCTCTGCCCATTTTATGACTGGATCATTTGTCTTTTTGTTGTTGAGGCATTGAAGTTTTCTAAAGTTTAGAGATTAGCCCTTTTTCAAATACGTTGTTGCCAAATTTTTTTCCCAGTCTGTGGATTCTCTTTTCACTCTTTGGTAAAATCTTTGGATGTGCACAGTGTCTTAATTTTTAGGAGATCCCAGTAATCTAGTTTGACTTCTGAGATTTATGCATTATTATTTATGATTGATTATGTATTTATGCCATGTATTAGGGCCCCTGAGTTTGTCCCTATTTTTACTTTGATTGTCTTTATACATTCAGGTCTTTGATCCATCTTGAGTTTGTTTTTGTATATGGTGTAAGATATGGGTCCTGTTTCATTTTTCTGCAAATGGATATACAGTTTTGCTAGCACCATTTGTTAAAAAGACTATCTTATCCCCATGTGGTGGTTATGTTTCTGTGTCAACTTGGCTGGGCCTGGTTAAATGGCTAGGCAGCTGGTGGTAGTTATTCCCCATGATAAGCCTGGCAATCAACTCCATGGTGGGATCTACCACAAGCAGCTGAGTACCTGCCTTTGGGATATGGTCTGCTTCTTGTATTTAAGGAGAAACTTTGGGGATAGTCTCTAGCTTATGGCACACTTGGACCCTGCATGTAGTGTGATGTTGTTCAACAGCCTGCCATGCTCTGCCATCCTGGGACTTACAATGGACTTGAATGAATGGCCTGCCATGTAGTTTAGTAACATCGGGACTGTGCCTTTTTACTTGTCAATCTTGGGTTTGTCAGCCTCAGCAGCCAGCAGCCGTCTGGGTGAAGAAATGCCTCTAGCTTCATTGGGCCAGGAGCAGGAGGCAGAACTGGACCCCTGGACCCCAAGGTTGAGGGGCTTTCACCCAACCCCTAGAGCCTAGCACTTTGAACTTGGACTTAAAGCCTCCAAACTGTAAGAGAATGAGCTCCTGTTAAGGCCATCCCATTCGTGGTATATTCCTGTCAAAGTGGCACTAGGTAACCAGAACACCCCATTTAATGATTTTCAGCCCTTTGCCAAAGATCAACTGTCCATTGTTGGATTAATTTACTTCTGGGTTCTCAATTCTGTTCCATTGATCTATATGTCTGTTCTACTAGTACCAGGCTGTTAGGTATTGAAATCAGGAATTGTGATGCCTCCTACTTTATTTTTCTTTAGTAGTTCTTTGCTTATCTGGGGTCTTGTAGAGAAGTTTTTCCTGTTGTGTTAGAGAGGAAAAGAGAATGAATTCACAGAGATGACTAGCTGTTAGAGGAAACTATTCCCTCTAGACTCAATGGCAATGAATTTTTTTTTTTTTTTTTGGAGAGGAATGTTAAGAAGGGAATCGCTTAGTTTTGGAATTGAGGTTGGTAAAAGGATATCACCCTGGGAGGAAAAGGTGGCAACTGACCAGGCATGTTTCATCCCTCCATGAGGTCTCTTTTACTGCACAATATGGAAAATCTTGAAGCCTTTTATACTAAATGCCCATGCCAAGATGCCATTAATAAACAGAAGTTAATACAATTGAGGTGACTTTATTATATCAGTGAACTATTTTTTATTGTCTGCTGCACTTATACTCACCACTGAGAATGCAAAGAACGTGAGGCACAGAACCAGCCCAAGAGATGCTCTCAGATCAAGGGGAGAGCAGCCGGCAGGTGAAAAATGGTTAACAATGTATGTTGTATTATCTGAGTGCCAGAGCAGGTCAGGAAATCAAAGCTCTAGGAAGCAGAATGCAGAAGCTAGGAATGCTGGGATATGGTTTTGTAGATGAAATGGACTTGGTCTGGGCCTCAGAGGAAGAGATGACATAAAGTCACAGATCACAGACTTAAAAGGAAAAATTATTGATGCTATTTCCAACATAAATTAAATTGAGTTTGAATAGCACTGTTCAAGGGTGAGTATGTAAGTGCAGAAATAATTTACTCACAGAAACAGAGTAACTTTATAACCACAATTATGGAAAAAGTCTCACATCTAGGGGAAAAGACTTGAAGCTAATAATAAAATGTTATTAGCAATGATATATGAGTGTAGCACGAGAAGGTATACTTTCTCCTTCCATCTAGTTCTTTTTCTCGAATATCTATGCAAATGTATTAGATAATAATTCAAAGAGCCATGACATTTTATCTCAGGTACTCTGAGTATTTGGGTAAATATCTTTTTCCTTTCTATAATTTCCAAAAAATTTTCACAATATTTTAATACTATTTTTCATTATATAAGCAATAGTCAATGTGAAAAATTAAGCAGATAATCAACTGAAAAATCAGTGAAAATTTCAACTCATATATTATCACTATTAATATTTTCATAGTAAATATGCCAAGTGATGCTCCAAAGAGTTATATCAATGTGTGATCTCTCTCACCATGGACCTTGTTTGTATAGAAAAAGTTTTATAATTAAAATATTTCATTTTAAAAGAAAAATGAATTGTCAAGGTTATCTAGTGAATTTCAGATTAGATATTATTAAAATCAAGGACTTTTAAATCACATCTTGTATCGTTAAGTACAATTTTTGGTACCATATTCTTATTTTCTTCCTAGGCTCATGACTGGGAGAAGTGCCCTTCTTAAATAGTTGGCTAACGGATACAGATATTATAAAAATGAGTGTTGTCTAAATTTTGGTGTTAAAACTGTGATAGGGATAGAGGCAGAAAAACTAAGTACAATAATTTAAGCAATTTTATATTTTTAAATAAGTGAACCAAAGAAAGCATAAATTACCCCATTGTAGCTCCTAGTATAGGAGTTCTGGTAGCGTAGTGCCTAAGGCACTTGATTGCTAACCAGAAGACTGACTGTTCAAACCCACCAGCCACTCCTCAGAAGGAAGGTTGGGCAATCTACTTCCATAGTGATACCACCTCGGAATCCCAAGGAGGGGTCACTAAGGGAGAGGTCCGACTACAACAGCTCCTAGTACATAGGCTTTTCAGCCTCCACCACAGATGCATAAAGGGCTGGGACTTCCAGGGACTTAAAAAAAATTAGAGTGGAGGGGGGAGATTTGAGATGTGCAAAAAAAAAAAAAAAGACTGTCTATAGGAGAAGGATAGCATCTGAGTAGGTTAGGTTTCTTTTGAAAGCAAAGGGGTATTTATTTATTTATAGCTGAGGAGACAGGAAGATGATGAAATGAGATAGCATGACATTTGTTCCTATATGTCACTTGGACTGGGTTTGGGTCCTTGGGGTTAAGGATGAGAAAACAATTAACTAATGGAAGTTTTCTATTACACATAGTGAGATTCCAGCCAAGATTTGAGGGCCTAGAACTGATGGAACTTTGGACTTTGAGACTTTGGAACTCTGGCCTAATCAAAACTGCTTTGGTTCCTAGTAACAAAATGTAGCTGGGAGTTAGAAAAGAGACCACTTGCATCAACTTAGATGGAAAGTGGCATTCCTTGTGTGCCAGGATGCGTGGTGGGGACCCAGTAGGCCCAGGCCTTGACTTCCTCACTACAAACACTGTCAGGAGGGGCAGTGCTTAGGCTTCTGCAAGCAGGGTCATGTGGGAGATAGAGGAGAGCCAGAAAAGGTAGAGAACATGCTGTGACCACATCTGACAGGCCCCCTTGGACATGTCCAGAAATATCTGGACAATTGTTATGAATTGAATTGTGCCCCCTAAATTTGTGAGTTGAAATCCTAACCCCTGTACCTGTAAATATGACCCTGTTTGGAAATAGGGGTTTTCTTTTATTATGTTAACAAGGTTGTACCAGTGTAGGGTGGATCCTAAAACTAATCATGTCTAGCTTACAAATGGAGCAGAACACAGAAACACACAAGGAGGGAAGAAAAATGCCAGGAATTCCAGGGCTACAGATAAGAAAGTACCTCCCTACAGAGAAACATCCTGAATTCCAACATTTAGCCTCCAGAACTGTGAGAATATAAATTTCTCTTCCGTTGACAACACAACACAACACAAGAGATGTATGTAAATGCTGGGAAATGGGTAAGGAAGGCCACAGAAGTATTGATGTCTTTGAATTATGGTATTGGTGATGAATATTGAATGTACTATGGACTGCCAGAAGAATTAACACATCTCTTTTGGAATAAGCACAAACAGATGCTCTTTAGAAGCAAGCATGTCGAGACTTCAATTCTTGTGGCTTGGATATGCTATTAGGAGGGACCAGCCCCTGCAGAAGCTCCTCATGCTTGGTAAAGTAGAGAGTCAGTGGAAAAGAGGAAGACTCCAAATTAGACGAATTGACACAGCAGATGTAGCAATGGTCTCAAAGATAGCAATGATTGTGAGAATGGCATAGGACTGGGCAGTGTTTCATTCTGTTGTACACTGAGTCAGAACCTACCTATGGCATGTAACAATAACAACAACACAAGTGGCCAACATAGTAAAGTATTTTCCAGCTTTGACATACATGAGGCTATTGAAAACATCATGGCTTAGGTCAAACACACCTAGTCTTTAAGCAACTTATTTCCTTTTGAATACTTTAAAGAGGTCTTTTGCAATAGATTAGCCTACTAAAATATGTCATTTGATTTTTTGACTGTTGCTTCCATGGGCATTGATTGTGGATCCAACTAAAATGGAATCCTTGACAACTTTAATCCTTTCTATGTTTATCATGGGGAGCTCTGGTAGCATAGTGGCTAAG